>NC_142841.1:3636363-3939393 GCF_061612785.1 Hesperophylax consimilis | reverse complement strand
ATGGCGGGGTCAGCGCGGAGACATAAATCGTCCTTCTTCCTTCATTGTTACCTCGCAGGGTTTCTCCCTTCCTAGGAGTCCCTTGACAGTTTTTAGTTTTGATGAGAACTTATCCGAATACGATCTCGGGTGTGCGAAGGACTGGAAGAGGCCTTTTGGCGATAACGGAACACTTTCCTTTTGATGGTGTTATAATTTTAATTAGGCCTTTTGGAAGGGTGTGAACCGCATTGCGACTACTATTCTAGCATTGTGTCTATCTCTCTCTTACAAAAATAGCATTTCGTTATAAGAACCTGAAAAGTATGAAAATTTAACTATTACTTTTTTAAAAACAACCCATAAAATAAAAACAAAGTCAAAAACGAAATAAAATCTAAACCAGATACTCCACCATGCAAGATGGAAAAATATAACACTTGGAAAATTACAATACTTTGGTAAGATAAACAGAGCTACGTAGTTTGTATAGTTTAATTATATTAAATTTGATGTTCTTCTTTCTGAAATAAATTGGTTAATGACTTGTTTATATTTGGTTAATGACGTGTGGTTTATATCAACAACATCTTTATAGTCACTACCCAAATTTTGTATACGGCGAACTGGGGTATAGAATTGTGATTCTGTGTTGGAGTTATCACAATAGAACGGTAGATAATGTCATAATGGTAAATAATAATATGTAGATAATTAGTCCATTTATAAAACTATGTAGGTATGTACATATTTTTATTTTCAACCGTACAACCGTGTTAGTTCCAATATTAATTTGATTTGCAGTATTTTCCTGTTTGGCTTAATCTTCCGAACACAATTTACTGTATTATTTCGCTAAAAAATCGTTCGGCGGATGCCTTTATATCATATCTGATTTTCTATCATGACAAGCAAATAATAAATAATAATTCGTCCACAGAATAACTTTCTCTTTCAGTTTTATATTTGGCAATAGTTATTTTGCCCGTTTTGGGTATCGCAATTAACGCATGTACAAAACGTCAAAGTCATCATTGTTAAGAATAGAAATTGCTTAAAGTTATTTTTTAATGTCTCCCTTGCTTACAATGCTCGAACATAATTCCAAGAATCATTAGTTAACAAAAGAGAGAAACATTGCTTTTTCGTTTTAAATGCGCCAAAATTCATGGTGCTCCGGGCGCCACTCGTCTCCAGGCAGCCCCTTCCTTACCTTATCAAATAGTACAAAGATTTGGCTATAAAATGTATCACGTGGACCCCACCTTCAGAGGGTTGTATGTTCTTATTACTCCGCAATTAGCCTCCTTGCTTTACGACATTGCCCACATTAAAAGTGAAGTGGCGGTCTATAAGGCCTGCCCATTCAGACGAAGAGATTATTATGTTAATCGTGTTTGTTTAGGTGGGGTAAGGGTCTAAATTATGACCAGATTTGACTCTGGTACGCCCGAGGGATGCTGCCTGAAGATGTCCCCTAATTTATAGGGATAATCTTGTGGGTAAGAGATGGTCCTGCGCTCGGTTGGTCTTGTGATTTATCTAACCCTTTGACGGACACTTTGACTTAATTCACAATGCATTAGGTATCTCGTTTCACCTTAATGAATTTCATGTAATATCATGTTTAATTCATGTGATGGCATCTCCTGCTTCTTATAATTGATGTTCCGCATCTGTCGAAGATTATAATATTACATCTATGAATTTAAAAAATTTAAATATTTCGCATTTTTGTGAATTTACTAAAAAGGGAAATTGTTTTTCACCATTCGCGTAATCGAGCTAAATTATTTTCGAGAATATGACAACCTTATAATATACTGCTTTAAATATTTTTATTTCATGAACAGATCTCCTCACTTCATCTTCAAATATGTTGGCAAAGTATAAACAAAAAATAATGTGCACCCCAGATGGAAACCTTGAGGAACTACCCTAGAATATTTCTGGATTCACGATGTTGGCTTTCGGTCATCACTATTTTTATTGTGTTATAAAGTGTTTTTTTATGTTTTCTACATGTTAATGTAAAAAATCAAAAGTATGTGTTTTTTGTGACTGTTGTTTCGCCTTAGGAAAGCTAATAGATTACGCACATATTTGATTTAAAACAATGTCAATAAACTTTCGGATTTCAAATGATCATTTAATTATATATTTGTTCTGTGACACTCCATCAATCAAAATGATCGTTTCGCAATGAGAAATCGACCCATTCATTGTATATCAGTTTCGGATTACATCGAATCTTCTTTGAATCTTATTTTATCGGTAGCTATTTTCAACGAGAATCAAACTGGACATGATAAATTTTATTCTTGGCAGATAAATATTAGTGACTATTCTAATAAGAAACATAAGCCTAATAATGTTTGAAATTTAAAAAAAGTTTATTTATAAAAGGAATTCTAATTTGAGTTTTTTTAATGAACAAGGCTGCAAAACCGCTCTTCTTACAACAATCGATTAAAATACCCACGCCTTTAAACTTATCATTCGAAATGCTTCGATTCCAACTAAAATCTATCTACATTTCAGGCGAATGATTTGCTTAGCCGTTTTCATACCAGAGTTGATTGAAATTATATTAGACGGCGCTGTAGTCTGTGTGACAGAGCGATTAATTCGATTATGATATCTGTGTTTCGATTAAGCCCATCACTACACTGGTGTCATTAGGGTCGAGGTCAGTGTCAATGTTGTCACGAGCCATTTGTCTCGATTACAGTTTCAGATACAAAGGTTTTAATGTATTCGGATTATATATTATTAGTCGATCAATCTACTTCGACCTTCGAAAAAGCTTTTCAGGTTACCTTTAAAAGTGAGTTTATTTACTAGGAATGTTCAATACCAGAGATTACTTAACCATCATGACGTTTACCTTAGGGATAAGCAGAGAGGGACGACCACCACACAATTCCGTTTGCTATTTACTCTAACAATTAATCATGCCTCGTGCACACGACTCGAGTATTTGCATTCCCCGTGCATTATTTTCGGATCTCCCCATTTTTCATAGGTCATTTATGATTTTACCACACGCACGCCTCAGGGAACTCACTTCTCTATTCAGTCTACTTTCATCACTATGTGCACACGTACATACAATACCTAAAATGTTTGTTGAATTTAATGAATAATAATTCTTAGACGTGCGACTATATTCGTTTGCTATTCGCTATTCTGTCCATTCTTTATTCGCTGTATCTCTAATAATAGCAATTATAATTCGTCTACTAGAATACGAAATACGGACTCAGTAGGCAGTAAGCAATAACTACTAATTACGTTCTTTCATACTTTTACCGTCCTGATCAAAGACGACGTAACGACATCAAAATTGTACGCTTTGGTGGCACTTGATGTCATTGAACTCAGCCGTTTCATCCTATAACAACCCACAGAATTCCAATTCCTATTGATTTGTTTCATCTTTTAGGTTTCTCCATTCCTTTGAATGCTCTATTAAATAATGTTCCGTCGTGTTTTTATAAAGCCGCTCATTAATTATTTGGTTTCTCTCGACACTTTGTACGGGATGTTTGACCACTCTGACCTGTGTGTTGGACCCCTTCATTAGTCAATGGTATCGTCTCTTGTGAGAAGTGAGATATGGCCCGAAGCTTGAAGGCGTCTTGTAAGTAATGGACCATATGGTAACTAACATACCTTTGATTGTTAATCACAGATCTATTATATGAAAGTACCTACAAAGCACATCGTGTCTTCAAAATTAAGATATGTTATAAATATCTTTGTAGATGTAGATGCCACTTTACATATTTGAACCACGCAACCCTGCCTCTTTCGGCGCATTAGAACAACAAAAGAACAAGCAATTCGCCTAAATAGGAACTAATATCGTCCTGACAAAACATAATTAAACTTTTACACATTTTTGAAATAAAATAAAACGCAATGTGCACGATGTTGAACATCTGTTGCTATGGATTGAAAAATTAGAAAGATTAATGTAAAACTACTTCTCTATATAGGTTCACAATCATCAGTCCTTTACTTCACTGAAACTAGAAAAACTTGCGATATTACATGAATCATGTATTTCATCAAAATAATGTTCAGAAATCTGATGTAAGTTTTTGTGCAATTAGTTATTACTTTACTCAGATGTGGCTGATTTGTTGATAGTTTCCAACATTTTCATCTTTCATTTGTACTGTATTTCAGTTCGTATTATATTTTGTATTGTGATATTATTGGATAATAGTCGGCAAACAAATGTAATGTAATAAATTAATGTTAAAATAATGGCCTTTGAAAAATATCAATGTGAAAACTTTGTATCTGCATTTGTAGTATTCCTGACTAATAAATTTGTCGCTAAGTTATGTAATTATTACTCTGCTCTCAACTTAAAGCTCCGAGGTACAACCAGATACTAGAGAAGGTTGGAATACTTGTATTCTTGAATACATCTACATCTGTACTCTCAATGGAGGCTGCTAAGGTCAAGAACACCTGCTACCTCTTTTGTTCTCCAAGCTACGTAGAGTTTTATATAATTGTACCGATCTTTCAAATTATTCTGACTTAATATTATTGAAACTTTTCTTTTGATTGTTTGTTTTCTTCTTTTGTCTTTGTCGGCTTTACAGCTCAGAGATTAATTTTTCAATGTAATTCCGCTGTGGGAAGTGTATGAAATTATTTGCGTGGGGAAGGAACTCGGGCGATCCTTTGTTATAAATAAAACGAAAGTCATTCATTTTTGTTGTTTGTTTTTGGGGTGTTATGCCGTGTTGCGCTAACTCCTTCTTTTGGCTAAAGAAGGAGTTAGCGCAACACGGCATAACACCCCAAAAACAAACAACAAAAATGCTTTTGGCCGTGAGAATCTAAAAACTTACCCGAAAGTCATTCATTACCAAGACAAGAAGTTATTATTAAATAATTCTACATAACCTAACCTTCCAAAATACTCGTAATATGATTCCGATTTCCCTCTTCTAAATTTAATCCATGTTTTGTGCAAGATTAACGCTTTCACCTGAAAATTGGTCGTATAATTACCATTCACTCTTGACTTGTGCTCAATGAGTTGGCTTTAGAATTTGTTGTTTTGTTATTTTTGTTTTTTTTTTCCGTCTTAGAGTTCTTTAAGACTCTCAGACGGTTGACTTCCTTTAAAATACCCTTCAGCATTCCCAATGTTGAAATAATAAGCTTCGAAATCCATATGGCCCACAGCGTGAATTTAATATAAAAATAAATTAAAACGAAGTGTATCTCACGGTTTTATCCAAGAATAACGGATTATCTTATTTTTTGTCATTATCTTAAAACGAAGACACGAAAAAAATACGCGTAGGAGTATTTCACAGTGTTGCTATTATTGGAGAGGCAATTATTCCGTGGTTTTCTATCTCCGATTTGCCACGCATTTCCTACCAAAGTCTGTCGAAGGCCATCCGTCGACGTTTCGTGATCCCGGACGTGCCTCTTCCTCACTATTATCATTTCGATCGTGGCAAATCTCTGCAGCTTCCGTGACGCTCGAGTGGCTGTCGACTGTTCCCCGTTCAACGCGATGGACCAGTGCAATGTTCGTGTTGATTGCTTTCAAATCGACGAGACGAAATACCCATTTGTAACTGAACGTTTTTTGCTGCAATTGCTTAATTTTGTTATTTCGGATTACAAAGTGACGAAATATTGTTTAAATGTTTTTTTTTGTCTCCGTTTTATTATCTCGATTACGAAAAGTTGTGATTTAGTTGCACCGGATGATAGACCAGCTTCATTATCTTTAGTTCTTCTTCTTGTTCTTGTGCCTTCTCCTTTCGAAGGTTGCAAATATAACAGCATAGTTTCATGCGACGCTTTCTTTGCAATGTTTTCCACCAACCTTTTCTTTCATTATAAGTTGGATGATCTTTTAACTGTCGCCCCTCGTGATGTGTGGCCAACACATAGAAGTTTTCTTATTCTAACGTTAAGTAAAAATTTTCAAATTTTGGGCATTCGACGAATATCTTCCAAATAATTTATCAGTCACGCGTATTGTGTTGATGCGCCTGTATCCATATTATTGCTTGGGACGCCAGATTCGTATGCTGTACATATACACTTAAGAATAGGGAGAACATAACGAAGAACCATTTTTATTCTTCAATTTAATAGATAAAACTTGGCTTTGCAATCATTCCAATTTAGAGTCCCTTTATCCACCCTAATTTATAAAAAAAGCTCTTTCATTCACGGCTGGAAGCTTTTTGGTATTCCTTCTAACATTCTTATAAATCCTGTTTGGAATCACCTCTCCGTGTTTCTGTTATCTTGATTAGCCTCATAATGTGGCGGAAGTAACACGTGGGCACAGCGAATGGGCACGTGACTCGGCTGCTTCCGGAAATTACGGAAACAGAACAGGCGAATGAAACGGTTCTCGTCTTAAATCCCTTTTACTTATAGGTATGATAGAATTCTGCCATCGTGACAAGAAACATGTTTTCATTCTTTAATTACTTTCTTGGTGATTATTCAATAATCAACACTTTCTTCCGCAAGAAAAATACAAGCCCTTGAAGCTTATTTATTTATGAAGTTATACTCATTACGTATCATTAATAGCTTTTATATTAACAGTTTTAGTACTGAGGCGTATAAATAATAACACCAGTACTGTCAAAAACGTCGCTTCTTGCACAGTAACGAGCTGAAATATTTTGATGTTTATTTAATTGTGCTTTTAAAATATTTTATAAAACACAATTTCTTGTTTAGTAGGTAGTTATTTTCTTGTTTATTTTTTATCAGAATTACTATTTACAAAACATGAGATGTTTTTCGATTTACAATGTTTTTGATAAGGACATGTAAAAACATTTATGAAACGATCAGTGCTTTTCAATAAAGGTACTTTCCTGATGATTTGAATATAACAGAGGCATTTTTTTCTTTACAATATTAAACTTGTTAGATAAATTAATCGCAGTTAGTTGATGTTAACAAGGAGTGTCCCATGTGTCCAGAATGTATTCTAATCCAATTATTGTTACCAATACTAAACTGATTTAATTCTGTCAAATATTTTTTAAACCTTAAGAGACTTAAGCGCCCTGTGATTGGTCGGCGGGTTCTGACAGAACTTACACAGCTACCTCGCGGGTCGGTCGGCCGTGTGCGTTAGAATTAGAACAATTATGTTTTTAATTGTGCAGTATAGAATCGCAGACGGGTTACCACCCGGATATATCAATTATTACAAGAGACATTTTTTTTGGAAATTTTGTTAAATATTTAAATTAGAAATCGTTGATTTCATAACCACCCGAGTGGGATTGACCTTACTGTTAACCGGCCAAACGTAGGTACGTATTACGTCACGCATACCCCGTCAGATTTCGATCGTCTTGGCGAGCTTTGAAAAATGCAAACATTAAAAAGTATTTTAACTGTGAAATAGGCATTTGTAAAAAAATCCTTATTGTGTTTCTTTACCTACATGTACAATTAATGCCTACTTTAGTCTGAATTAATAGTTTTATTATGAAGTGCGTTTCTGATATAAGTTTTTTTAAATCACCAAGTTATAATATTCCATATATCTTTAAGTAATTTTGTCCCGCTTGGCAGAACATGGAGTCACAGATCGGAGATTTCTTTTCAAAGGTGATTAATCTCATTTTTGTGCTCTCAGTTCGGCTGTGCCGACAATGAAGATTGTGTTTCTCAGTAGAACGTGAGAAATGACATAGACGAGTGGGCATCAAATGGATGTGTTTCGACAACACAATTACCATGCCTTAATTACAGTTACTGTTTGAGCGATCACAATATACGTAGATCTATTCTGTATTCTGCCTAAAGCAGACACGACACATAAAAAAAATGTTTTAACACTGACTAGGTATATTTGATTAATTTACTGACCTCCTTTTTGTTAGGCTCGTTTTATCAGTGTTATTAGAATCTCCGTGGAATCAAAATAGAATGTTTCTATTTAAAATAAACAATCTAACCAGAATAAATTATAAATCATTACTGCAAAATAAATTGCAGAAAATATTCAGCTTCACTATTGACGATATATTATTTTTGTTGCTTATTACTTGGAAAATAAATGATTTCCCACCTTTTCCTATATTTTTTCGTTGAAATAGATCCAAATAGTTCGAATGTTTTAGAGTTGCGAGAGTTGTCGCTCTTCACAAACAGTTTTATATATTTATTTAATATCCACGGTATAAATATGCCATATAAAATAATTGCATGTTACATTACAGAAGCATAAGCAGATACTATAAATAATAAAATAAAAAAATAACATTTAAGGCGATGCAATACGACGTGTAATATTTTAAATTGAGCCGCTATCAATAACAACCCTTACGTAGATGGCGATAAGGTTTAAATTCCCGTTTAACACAATCCGCCTGTTTTGTTTTATACAAGAAAAAAACATTGCCAAAAAGTGCCTTTTATTTTATTTTGTGGATGTTCAGGCATAAATATTTAATTTTTTTTCGATCATTTTATACATAACTTAATTGGCCACATTATACAATAAAATCATAACCGAAAATGGGTTCGTAAGTAGGAGATTTTGAACTTTAAAACAGTTTTTATAGGACTTAACATTTTTTTTCTGGGCTTATAAAAAGACTTATCTAAAAAATACTCGATTATTTCAAAGGCCAAGATGTATTCTACTCGCAGTATTTAATTAAAGCATCTGAAACATTTCTAGGCGACCAAATTTTCAAACCAAAAACACATGATTTTGCATTGCTACGTATGGCATCGCCTTAACTGTGATTGTTAAATGACGACAGAAAGTATAAAATTAATACAAGCTAATAATAATTAATACAATTCTAGAACGATGTAAAAATGGGTGATAGAAGTACATACAAAATTTAATATGCATGTGTAGACTTTGGTTAAATTAATTTTTATTGAGAAGATATGATAGTATAGCCTTCTTGTACCTACATTCCGTGCAATTAAATAGATCCACCACATCTGCGTACCTATTATTAACTTCATGTAATCTATGTAGAAGCGAGTGTTTGAAATGCTCATTTCTGGTATTGTTACATTTAAACAGAATTTTGTAATGAGTAACTCTCGTAGGTTTATGGAATTCAATGAGGTTAATTAAATCAGAACTATCTTAAATTTTTTTTTAAATCCTCTCAAGGAAGGGGGGCAATATCGCCACCCGGTTGGGCAGCATTGTGCTGCGGGTTAAGGTAAGGTTAGGTCTTTATTACCATTTAAAATTTTGAACATAAATATTACAGTTTTCCGCTATATACGATTAAGGTAGATACACACGGGTATGCTCGTTATCAAACAGCTTTATATTTATAACCTACATTAGTATTTTATATTCCTTAATTACGCAACACCAATCCCCACTTGCCATCAATTCTTTAAAATTTATTTGCGATGCTTTCAACACTTCTTCCCTTCTACTACCTCTCCCTCCCTTGTCCAATCCGTGTCCGATTACAAGTTTAATTAAACCTCCCCCACCTTTATTCAACCCAAAGCCTTGTGTGTTCGCCACGCGAGGAAAATATCATCGATCATTCGAACTCCAAATTAATTTTTTTAACACATCATATATTGGATGAATTTTACAATGGTTTGCATACTCCTTCCAATCCTTAGAATCTTTGAATATATTTATTTTGTAGATAATATAATATTTTTGGACAATATATATATAATATAATAAAGTCACTTCAACGTCTCACTATACAATGCGCAATGAGTTTTTGAGAACTTTTTAAATCGTCTTGGTTTCTCTTTTATCTTATCGTGGTGAAATGACTATAGATTATTCTTATTTACCTATAGGTGATAAAATAAATTAGCTTTGTAACAAAATAATGCACTTAATACGAACAGAAACATGCCATGCATGTATTCGTACAGAGTGCAACATACGAATTTCAAGAAGTTAAAAAATAAAAGTTTTATTACATTAGGCATCTTAGAAAAGATTCACGTACAGCTCGTGGCATGTTTGGTGTGTTGGGGAAGTGTCTGAAGTAAGGTCTCTGTAAATTCGAGCTTTGAAGAAGATCAAATTGAATATGTATCCAACGCATAACTGTGTTGTAGTGTTCAACCAAATTTAATCTAAATATTTCTTCTCACCAAGTTATTCATCAAATAATGCCTGCTCGTTAATGATATATGTGTTCGACGAACGTTCGCAATTCCTATAATCGTTATTGCCTTGGCAGCAACAGCTTATTCCGTCACCCGTGTTGATCTAATGTAGAATATTGTATTACAGTAATGAATGCCCCCATTTGACACGCTTCACGAGATGTATTTATGCAGACATAATTCGAGTGATTTTCGACTCTTGAATAGTTTTCGATGAGTAATAGTTATTATTTACAGTGTACACAAATCGTATTTCACAATTAAGTCACCATGTTAAATTAATTTGGTTCCCATCCTCACGCGATCTTCTTTCTTTGTATATGTGTTGACCATTTGTTTTCTCTTTTTTCAGATTCCTTCGTCAACAGTCAAGAATGGACCATGTCCAGAGCGGTGCCGGACCTGCGGCTGGGCATAGTGGGATCGCTGTCAAGCGGGAAGTCGGCCCTGGTGCACAGGTACCTGACTGGGGCCTACATGCAGGAAGAGAGCCCGGAAGGCGGAAGGTTCAAGAAGGAAGTTTGTGTGGACGGACAAAGCTACCTCCTGCTCATCAGGGACGAAGGTGGAGCTCCGGAGATGCAGGTAAGACCAACATTAATGATGTCTTGGATCTTGCAACACTAGATTAGTATCTGCATTCGCAAGTCTATTTCTTAGGTAATATTTTATCCGCTGGTCTGCTATCCGAGAAGGCGATAAGGTCCGTAATGAGATCTGTATAAGCGAGATACATCTTTTCACAGCCATTAACATCTGCTGACCCTGTACAAAAGGCAAGTGCGCCCTCTTGAATTTGGCAGCCATCTCTATTCTGGAGCCCCAGAATACCTGAAAAAATGTGTAGAATTCCCCTTATCTTAACAAATGGATTTCAATATTTAGTTAGTTAGTTTAGAGCTTATGCGTCAGGTAGGTATACTCTCCTTGTTCTAACGGTATCACTATTGAAGATGCTCCGAAGAACTAGCGTTATTGATCCTTTTGGCACCGGTGCACAATCGGGAAACTCGCCAAGCGCGCGCCCTACACATGTACACGGTTGACATTTGTCACACGATAGAGGGGCGTTCTTGAGTTCAACAGCTCGGCTGTGGAACGATTTGCGGCCTCCGTGTTCCCTCCTTCCTACAACATGGATCTCTTCAAGACCCATGTTCACCCCTCCATCTCCTCAAAAAGACCCTCCACACATCATCTCCAAAGATGACATAGGCCCACGGTTATGTACACGGTTGTCACACGAGAAAGGAGCATTTCTATGACTCGTTCTTGAGTTCAACAGCTCGGCTGTGGACCGATTTGCCGGCCCCAGTGTTTCCTCCCTCCTTCTTCATGGGTCTCTTCAAAACCCCTTCCTCTCCTCAAAAAGATCCTCCATACAGCATCCCAAAGATGACATAGGCCCTGAAGGAAATCCTGTGTGGAGTTAATTTAAATAACATAATATATATTTGTTTATATAGCATCAATAATTTGTTTTTTCCTCTTTCGAAACACTTGAATTGTTCGTTCCAGTGGGTAGTTAATTAATTCGCGGTCTGCAGTAATTACTTCTGCCCCATCAAATAGCAATCTTTCCGCGCGTGCTCTCAAGTACATAATACCGTTGACATTTTATATTTATAATAATTGCTCGTTCGCGTTCACTACAATGCACTCTCCCAGATGTTATCCGGATGGCCAGTTTATTATATAACTATCAAAATCGATACGACCCCTTCAGAAAAAAGAGTTATCGTTTAGACTAGTTTTAAAAATCAATTAAAAGCACTTTAAAAAGGAGCTACATATTAAAATGACCTCTATACTTAGATAAATTAAAAAGAGAATTAGGTAACTAAAACGCACGTGGTTGTATTGAACTAGGTCCAGTAGGCATACTTGATATTTACTGTGTTTAGTATCGCATATAAATTCGTTGTTAGACAAGCTGTCACCACCTACCTTTTAACGGCTATCCCTTTCCGTTCCATATTAGCTATAAAGGCCATTATGTAGCTATCTCATCTGTTCACAATCCTTCGCATTCGCTATTATCTTCGTATGCGTTTCATTATTCGCTTTGCATCTAAAAACTGGAACATGCTATATTTTTTGTTCGATTACTATTAAACATTTCGATAATTATTAATTATTGATAATCCGCTTAAAGACGGGATTGAAGGCCCTTAAAGAATGAATTAATAGGTTTCCTAATAAACTTTTAGTAAAATACGCATATTTTCGCAATTTCGTCATTATAGTATATCAAGGCAAATGCAGGTGCATAAACACGTGTTCCGATATATTAGGAATTTACTAAAAGTTTATCAGGAAACGGCCTGCAATCCCGTTTTTCACCGAATTATCAATAATTTGAAGAGAATCTTATAAAATTAGCAATACTCATTTTTCTCCGTGCCCATTATTTTTTAGAAAGCAATAAATGGATGGAAAATATTTAGGCATCGATCATTTTTAATTTGTTGCTTGGTTAATTTTACAGCCTTTACAAAAATGGCTGCAAAATTCATTTCCATATTTCTCTCACTTTTTTAAAATACACCTCTCTTATTTTTTGCACCCTCTAATTACGGAAACCCCTAGAGTTCTCTCCCTGCGTTCCCCTGCAGATGTAAGGTACCTACTCTACGCGACATCCGGTGCGTGAGTGGTCCTCTCGAGGCTACGTATAGAGACGTACAACCCTCCACCCCCTGCCATAAGGGGTGATTGTGTGAGACGATTGAAGGCTGGGTTCCACCAAGGATTTAGTTGATATGGGGGATGTCCAGATTGTGATTTACAATCATGTAAGAAAATAAATCGGGTGAATTTAAAGCTCACTTTTTAATTTATTAATATCAAGCACCTTGAGACGATATTTCGAAATATTACATTTTCAAAAAGTATTATTTAATTTATTGAGTTTTGTTTTCCTTTTGAAATATGTATATATGTTTGTTTATAATTTAAACCCTTTGGTCGACAACTTCTCAGGGCTGTCAAAACTCAGCTTATTTTTCAATGTAATGTACCTACCACAGCCGTAAAACTATTTGTATAAAGTTCATTGAACATAATAATCAATACCACATTCCAGACGGCCAAGCTTAATGCTAAATCAATATTTTCTATGAATCTTTACTACGAATTGGTTTACATTATGAATACCAACAAATAAACCACTATAAATGTATTTTTTCATTAGAAAAGTGTGGATGCATAAAATAAATTACTTCGAAAAATATCGAGTATGGCTAAGATTATCTGTGACAGTTTCCCTTGATTAAATTTTGTTCTATAAAATTATTCACAAAATAAATAAAAACCACCTTTTCGCTTGAAATCGAGTGTTTCTGAACTCCATTTGCTAAGCGATTTTTATGCTTATTACCTATATTCGTGGTGATATAATAAGGCATACTAAAAATATATACATATTTGGCTTGTGGCTCCCTCTTAAATTAATCAACCTTAAAAATTAACCTTAATATATATGATAGCGCTGTGCGGGAAGAGAACTTGCCCGATTCGACAACAGATATATATATACCTATACCTATCACTACTTCACGGAAGTCGTAATAATGATAAGCATTACACAATTTGTTCACCATGACTTGATTTAATTGAGCTGACCATTTCGTAACTATTTATAAGTTTAAGTCTAAAAAAATTGAATTTCGTCACATTTGAAATGACTGGTATTCGAGACACTATGACATTATTTGTTTCGTTTCGGAATCATTTTGTCATCATAGATTTTATCCAAAGCTAATCTACAGATTATACCAATAATGCCCGTGACCGATTAAAAATATTTCTAACAACACAATCAGTCGTGAATAATCGATAAGAATTTAATTGTGTTTACAAATCCGCTGTCTGGAAATGTCATAACATTTTATTGGATCTATTCCAGATGTTCGATTAATCTGATTTATTTGAAAACTTTCTCTCCAATTGAAGCGTGTTAAAAATAAGATATAAAAGCTTTAGATTCTTGTAATCATTGCAAATAATTACTTGTCGAAAGTCGTATTTATTTTCAACGCTGTTAACGAAAGTTAAATTCACAACGAAAATCGTGATCCACCAAACCTTTCAATTAGAATGGGAAAACACAGTAGGTAAAATACTGGACTATTCTCTGGACTCAGGATGATTTAAACGTATGGCTCCATAACTCTGATTTGTAGTCGAAAGAACACTATTAGTCCAGTCAGTGGGGGATAAAAAAGGGCTCCACCTTGCAAAAGGTTAGGTAGTAGCGATTTTCACATATGTTGTTAAGATTGGGACTCTAAAGAAAAAAAAAAGTTTTCGACCTTGGGAGGGTCGAGCTCGATCCGCCGTCTTGGATTGAAGGTGCCAAAATTTGTTTTTTTCAAAATAATTGTGAAGTGGTCGTTTTTACAACCAAATTGTTGAACGCAAACTTAAAGACAACTAAATTACCTACATTTTTTGTAGAAAGTTTTTTTTTGTAAGTCTAATAGGTAACGAGTTACAGCGGTTGAAAGAAGAAAATTTTGACAAAAAATTGTAAAACTCCAGTTTTCTTGATAAATTTTGTACGAACATATTACACAATATCATTTTAACGTATTTCTACGTTACAATATACTTATATAGCATCATCCGTGTGCTCGATGACGTTGATTTGTTATAGTGGGATCCTAGTCTACAGCTGACTTGGCAACACTGATTGAGTCGGGGTGGTTACAGGACGTTGCCTGGATGCTCGGTCACTCAGTGTGCTCGTGCGCAAAGGTACGAAATCATCATTTTATGGTGTTTTCGAACAACTTCCAGAAGGCGTGCAACTTGAAGGTAGCAAAATTAATGTTGTAGATGGAGGATATCTTTTACATAAAGTTGTATGGAATCGGAATGATTATTTTGGGTCAATTTGCGAGAAGTACGTTCACTATGTAAGAAATCACTATGGATCATATGCAGTCATTGTTTTCGATGGATATCCGCTTGATGATGGTGAAAAAAATACGAAAACCGCAGAAAGACTTCGCCGATCGAAGAAGCACATGTCTGCAGATGTTCTTTTCGATGAAACAATGCCAGTTCAAGTTTCACAAGAACGATTTTTAGCCAATGAAAATAACAAAGTCCGTCTGATTTCGATGCTTACAAAGCAATTTATACAGGATGATTTTACAGTTAAGCAGGCTGAAGAAGATGCTGATGAGTTGATTGTCAATACTGCGATTTCCTTGTGTTCATCATATGACGCTGTTTTCATTATTGGCGAAGACGTTGATCTCCTAGTTCTGCTGACAGCATGACAGCATTAGCACCACAAAAAAATAGTATATATCTTCGCAAACCCGGTAGAGGCAAAACTTTTGAAAGATTGTATTCCGCGAATAGTGTGAAATACAAAGAGGCGGCTGAGAATATTCTGTTTCTTCATGCCTTTAGCGGCTGCGATACAACATCGTCCTTCTTCAACCAAGGAAAAAATAAATTTTGTTCGCTTGTGCAAAACGACACAAGACTCAATGCCATGATAAGAATCTTCAAACAACATGATGCAACACCAGAAGACATAGCAGTTGCAGGAACACGCTTTCTTGTTGCTTTATACGGGGGTGACATGGATAAGGAAACCTTGGAAGAAGTCCTCTACAAACGTTTCGCAAAGTCGACAACAAAAAGCAAATTCAATCTTGCCTCTTTGCCACTAACGAACGACGCTACACGGTACCATGCATTTAGAACGTACCATCAAGTCCAAAAATGGTATGGAATCCAAAAAAATCCAGAAAACTGGGCCTGGAAACGTGACATCAACGGGCTTGTTCCAGTAAGAATGACAAAGAAACCAGCACCCGAGACTTTATTAAAATTTATTTCATGCAATTGTAAAAAAGGATGCGGCGTTGCATGTGGCTGCAGGAAAGCTGGATTGAAGTGTTCTATTGTATGTGGGTGCTGTAATGGTCAAACATGCCGAAATTCACCAGAGGTTCACATCGATGTCGAGGACGAAGAAGAAGAGCTTTTGTCAATGGAAGCCCAAATATCACAGGCAATGAGTTAGATGATGACATTGATGACGAAGACTGTTATTAAGTAACATAATTTATAGTAACATAATTCACAGTAATGTAACATAATTCACAGTAATGTAACATAATTTACTGTAGCATAACGCAGGTATATCTGTGGAGTTGACCTACTGGGGATACCACAATAAAAAAAATGCGCAATGTTCTCTACCTCATGGTGGTGTGGAAATGAGTTAACAAAATTATTATAATTATGTAATGAATAACCCGCAAAAATTACAAAGTTGGGAATTTCATCACTTTTTTGAAAAATATTCACATTTCCGCCACTGTAACTCGTTACCTATTAGACTTACAAAAAAAAACTTTCTACAAAAAATGTAGGTAATTTAGTTGTCTTTAAGTTTGCGTTTAACAATTTGGTTGTAAAAACGACCACTTCACAATTATTTTGAAAAAAACAAATTTTGGCACCTTCAATCCAAGATGGCGGATCGAGCTCGACCCTCCCAAGGTCGAAAACTTTTTTTTTTCTTTAGAGTCCCAATCTTAACAACATATATCAAAATCGCTACTACCTAACCTTTTGCAAGGTAAAACTCCCCACTGACTGGACTATATGTTTTATTTTTATTTTGACTTTATTGAAAAATGTTGCAGTCCAACATTAGTTGGCTTACCGAAGTAAAATGTATCTGACAGTAGTTGGGTTACTAAAATAAAGTGTATCTGACACTTGTATCCGACATTAGTTAGTTTACTAAAGAAAAGTGCAACCGACATTAGTTGACTTACTAAATTAAAGTGCATCTAATAACTTGTATCCTACATTAGATGGCTTACTAAAAAGAAAGTGCTGTATACAAACAAACTTTTTATATTTAACTTTAATGTGCACTGTTTTCTTACAGATATCCTTTTTTATAAATTGAACCGTAAATTTTCATAATTTTATTCCTCTGGCAGGAGGAATAAAAATTCTTTAAATTAATTAAACTATTTTTCCTAGCAATCAATTTCTTTGTAAGGTTCGTGGCAACTTCCACGTTGACAGTCCCTTCCCCCCACCTCCCTACCCAAGCTTATGTCCCTGATATTTCAGGCTGTCATACACACATCCTGCGGCGGGGTGCAATCACGATTGTCTTCACCCCTTCTACCTTCACCTCCCCCGTCCATCTACCTTCCAGCCTCTACCTATTACATTTCTAAATACTCCCCTCTCTGCACCAGGTTCCTACTAATACTACACAATTTCTAAGTGCATACTCTTGCGTCACGTAAGTCATACAGACCAAAAACCCATGTATCCTCGCCATGATATTTCAAGATTTTATAGATTTCTACAGAGAAAAGTTTCTTGTAACATTTGGTAACTATCAACGCTTTTAATATTTTACTGTCGTTTTATTATAAACAAACAAATAATATGCGAGTTCTTGACTTTAAGGTACCTACTTATTTTCATCTTTAATTTATTTTTTCTTCTTTCAACCTTCTTCCTAACCCTCAATTGTCGTCGATTCTTTGCGTCTTATCCTTTATGAGTTGTCACTCGTATCATCTATGGGCGACGTCTTTTAACTTTCATAGCCAAGGATTATTCCAATCCCTTTGAATTTTACCTGTCATATGCAAGTCTAGTAGACATCCAACATGCCCAACATCGAATCATATTTAGAGAATTTTGTAATGTTTAACTCCAACCTTACAACTTTCCACACAGTAAACAAATAAATACAAAAATTATAATAAAAACATATAATGATTTCTGAATTTATTCTTGAACCTGAAATTCGGCATCGTTATTTCCTTTTCATTGGATGAATGGATTGGATTCAACTTGAGTTCATATTCCTAGATTGTATTTTTGTGAAATCGCCATTGTTTACGTTCGACTACCTATCTCAAATGTTGTACAAATATTTGCTAATTTTTTTGAGATTATACCACGGTGATCTGAAATACTTCTGCTCGTTTGTCTGTGTCGTGTCGTTTGTTCCAATTCTTCGAGTTTTACATGCTTCTGGTATTAACATCGCCGTTCATTTCTGATTACCGTTTGTTGCACACACTCAGACCACCTACTTATTATTTTGTGTTAATTGAGAAAATATTTTAACGCTATCTAGCCTAATTAACAACTTTAAATATAGCTTCTTGAAATCAATAATTCAACGATGGCACAATATAATATATTTACTAGCTGATGTGTACCCGACGTCGCGTCGCTGGGAGTTATCCTTAGGAGATATACATACACCATCACGTACTTTTCTGTAGGCCTTTTTAAGATGTACATTTCAGTAGTACATTATTTGGATTTATCTCTGAAGGTTTAGCCAGCGTTAGCAATGTGATCGCCCAAAAAATATTTTTTTACGACTTGCTTACAAAACTTTTCTATGCTTGCTATGAATATAATATGCATTCCGGAAGAAATTCTCTAAACAAAGTGACAGTAAAAACTCTTGTCAAAATCCTAACTAAATAACAATCACCCCGTTTCCCGCAGGGGTAGGCAGAGAGGACGGACCGCCAAACAACTCGGTCTTGGCACACACTTCTTGCCTTATTCACATTCAAACGTCGTATCATACATACTCTTCCATTATTCGGACTCTTGATATGGTCCGACTCAAATATCTTATTTACTTGATCGTGCCATGTCTTCCTCGGGCATTCCCGACTAATTACTTGAAATAATTCAATATCCTCAGAAGAAGATGCACCTGTTACTGAGTGAACAATTTCTGTTGACTTGGCCAATTTTTTGTATTATAATCATAGTTTATTAAAAAAATGTGTTTTAAGTATTCATTTTTAGTATAATTCCGTTCATAGTACATACTGCTCATCATACATGTTGTATGACTCGACTATATTCTAGTTTTTCAATGTTTGACCAAGAATGTTTAATACACTAAAAACCTTCATAAATCATTTCATTCAAAATATTCAGTTGCATTAATAAATTCCCCGTGAAAATGCATGTATAATAATAATACAGTTTTATTGCTGTATCCACCATTATTATTATTATAACAAAAACAAAACTGATAAATTTTTGCTAATCCATCTTTTATTATTCTGAGAATGAGATTAGTGAAAATTATCATTTATATTGCCTTTGTTTTAATTCTTTCTCGCGTGTTGTATTATTATTTATAAATTAGTGGTACTTTAATCATGGAAAACACTTCGTAGATATTATTCAAAACAATTGAGGATAATAATACGAGACTGATTTGAACCATGAGAAAATAGTACGAACGATACTCACAGAAGATTAAAAACTAAAAGTTAATATGGAGAATGGTGAACTCCATTGTTGATTGTTTGTTATGTGCGAGAAACATTATAAATATTTTATTTATAACTAATTTTGACACTTAATTATAATATTAATAATAAAGCTTTTCAAGGTTGCAGCCAATTATATTTACTTGTTGGTTTTCTGTGTCAAAAGTACTGGTTATAAGTTACAATTTATAACGGACACTGCAAGGCTGTCCAAGATCTTGGCCCAAGGAGTAGAAGTATTCCCAAAAGCCAACGAACGTAATATTATCACCTGATTGGGAAACGTAAAAATACACGTTAATTTAACCATTAGGCTAATTTGTTAACAACTCATGTGGTCTCATAGAAATCATTGTGTCTCTCTTACTATTGTGTTGAGAAATATGCTGGAGATGTTAGAAAGAGAAAACACCACGCTTTACATTCAAATCCACAATGTCCGCCCTTACGAAGCCAAAAGTTTCGATCGCAATTTAAAACTTTTGAGATTTCGTGATTTTTAAAATTAATAATGTTTAAATGAAACGTAAAAAAGTAAGGTGATATTAACGTTTTTTATACATTTGTCTAATAGTGTGTTTTTATGTATTTTTTCGGTATCAGTAAATTTAGGTACTTAAAACGTAAAGTACGCCATTTTTTGCCAGTCATCAAAAATTTTCATAATTCAAAAAAAAATAATTTTGTTCTGTAATAAAATTTGAAAGCGTATTTAATCACCTTTCAAAAACAGTTTTCAGTTATCGGATACGTTCAGAAATATTCCGTTTATTTGGATTTAATTGCAGAGTGAAAATACTCCCGACTTTCTGACAGAATATGTCCGAGGCCTGAGGAGTTAAGGACAATGCTTGTATACTGTGACATTCTATTATTGTTTATGGTACGTCTATATCGTCGATATTAAATAGATAAATAAACAATGGGAAGACTAATATCATCAATCAATATAAACGACCGTGTTAAAATTTGGGTCGAACGAATTTTCGCTTTGCGGTATACTAAAAGTGTACCATATATTATGTTTTACGGAAATCTCCGCTTATAATAATAATACTTGGATGACTTGTATAGCGCCGTTTTTGTGCAAAAACACCTCAAGGGCGCTGTACAAACTGATAATACATTTGTACAGTGGTCTATGTTATTACTTAACTATTTATGGAGAAAATATACAGTTCAATACTTACCTGATAGGTCACTTGAGATTAACACTTAATTAACATTATCTAATTGTTTATTGGCGAAATTTAGATACAGGATTTAGGACTTAATTGAAAAATTGAATAAGTGCTGTACTACTTCGCTGTTAACGTTTTTACTTATTTGCGGTTTAGCAATTTACGTTACTTTATTTATAAATGTAAACAACATTAATTTATGCGTTCCAGGATGCGAAAGCTAAGTCATCTGTTCATAATGAGTACCGGATATAACTTTTTATGACATATTCTTATGATAAATTCTCCAGTTTTGTTTTTAAATAAATATCAACTAATCTTTAATAAAATGTAATATCAATAGTAATGGAGTGTAAAATAGCTAATTATTAAACAAATGTCCTGTGTTTTTGTACTCTGTGTGCAAAATTCGTAAAGTTTTTAATAAAACTGTGTTTATCTGAAGTGACCTACCAGCTGCCAGGTGAGTATGTTTTTCTGTATTTGTTTGTAAATAGTAAAATTAGATATAGCCCACGAACTCGTACTAAATTGTACAACGCCTTTGAGGTGATTTTTCACAAAAATAACGCTATACAAATTATCCTATTATTATTATTATCGTATTTGTGTAGGTATGTTTAAACAAGTGAAGTTTTTTAATGTTCTCTGGGGACGGGAAATGGTCAAATATCCTCCGTAAACGGCTATTTGCATAAAGTTTTGTACTATTTAATATTTGTCACTTTTTTATTCTATGTATGAATTGTTATTTTGTCTATTTTTTTATTATTATTTCTAAATTCGGAATGTATTGCATTGCAATGCATACATTATGGAATACACTATTATTATATGTATAACCTACCTACCATTTTTATAATAAAGTTAATTTTACCTTCAGCTTTAGTAACAGAAAGCAAGTAAAGTTTTTCTCATTTCTGCCAATAATTCTTTTAGCGTATATAAATTTCAGCTTCGATAATAATATTATTTTATTATCAAAGTATCTATTATCATGAAATATAAAAATGTATTAACACTCTTTATCAGTTTTCATTCTCCAATTGCATTTATGCACATCGTTTCAACTCCCATTATTTGCTTAAATTATAACGTCATCTGATATCGGTATGACTGATTGCAATTTCCGTCGTATTGCAAAAAGTCGATCCCGTGACAGAAAATAAAAACATTCATATCATGCAAAATAAATAGAATTTTTTTTTGTTTTTGTTTGGTGTGGTCCTCATAAACTCTCAGAAATTCACCCCTCTAACGCTGAAGCTTTCCATTTTGCTTGGCAAATTGTATGACAAGCGTTTCTCAAATAAATGTTATCACTAATTTAAGTCAAGGAAAAAATGCCGGATTATTTTCTGTTTGTACCTCTCTCATCTATCTATCTGCCCGATTTACCCCGGATTTATTATTTAAATGTTTGTTTTATTTTTATACTGTCTCTACGCTGTAGGCCCTGACTTTTCCCGGAAATAAAATGTCGTATTTATAACCCACATTTATAGTACTATTTAAAATGTATTATGAATGATGCATTTTACATATATGTTATATTAAAAAGAAATTTATCAATAAAAAAAATTACAGAGATTCTGTGTGATTTGTGTAGATAAAAGTCGTCTAATCATTCTTTGCTTAAGTTTCATATTATGAAGAACTGTGTTTAACCATCATTATGAAATTCAAATAGGATGGCTGTAAACGATGTCAGACAAGAGTAAGAGAGACAGAGCGCGTGCTAGATGGCCAAGGTACTAAGTCAGTGGCGACATTGTTTCCATTAAAATATTACTATTTTCATATCCTTTAGCTATTTTCCAACTCATTCAAATATAATTCAATAATATGGTACCTATCTTGGCAAATTGTCTACACTCTGTTTTTTTTTTCGTTTTGAACACTTCATCAAACAGTATGGTTTTTTGACGTGTAAATTGATTTTGAAATCTCTATAGCTCGTTGTGGAATTCACGGGCTGAAAATATCTGTATTCCTAAATATTTTAAACGAAAAAAAACTGTTAAAATTTCATTATAACAGAGCTCTCTAATGGAGAGATTTTGCTACTTCAGAAAATAAAACAAATTTAAGCCTTATAGTTAAGAGTGCAGTTGTTTATAACTAGGAACCTAACTTGAATGTTTTGAAAATATATACATTTAAAATAATTATTTATCCAGGTTACTTTGTGGAAATTCAATTTTTTTTTTAAATTGTTTTATTTTCTACAGACGTTCATCTATTTTTTTTAAAACAGAATAATAATATTAATGAATACATTATAAAATTATTGAAAATACACGAAATTTCAATAAGGCATTTTTATTCAGATTTCCCTTGAGCTACAAGGTCTTCCATAACCTTGAACAGGGCAAAAAGCTGATTGTTCCATTTTGATACTTAAAATATGAAAGGTCATACCTGACCAGCTTAAAATAGACGCATTTATAGCGAGATATTATCGTTTACTACTGCCTTTTTTCCGAATCTGACTTCACGCCTTTGTAGTGACGAGGTCATTTCACAATACAGCTTTAACAATGCAGGTAATATTGACTAAATACCTCTATAAAGTAAAGTTAATGTTATTTTTCAAGATTCGTAGTTTGGTGAAGGTTTTCATTCTTCAGGTAATCAATGCAATCTGATTCGGTAATAAATAAAACGCTGTGGATACTGGGTATTTACCTAACTACTATCCGATAAACTGTGACGAGAGTTTTTTTTTTAATTTTAAATTTAGAATAGTACAGACCTTTATGGTAGTGATGCTCATACTACATAATCGATACATTGTAATGTATCGTATTAGGGCGAAGAAATACGAAGTAATGCAAAATTATGCGTGTTTTGGTTTGAACATTAGATCGCTTAGAAATATTTTAGACGCTTTAATTAAATACTGCGAGTAGAACACATCTTGGCCTTTTGAAATAATCGACTCGTTTTTTAATTCAATAGCTCGGCTGTGGAACGATTTGCCGGCCTCTGTGTTTCCTCCTAAAACATGGGTCTCTTCTAGACCTGCTCACAGCATCCCAAAAGATGAAATAGGCCCTGAGGAAAATTATTCTTTCTATGTGGAGTTTCAAAAAATATAATAATCTTGATCAGTGTACAAACTCTATTCTTCTTCTTCAAAAAAAAATCTTGGGTGGATCTCAACCACCCGAATCCTCTCATATGTGGGCGGACCTCTGATTCTATTCCAAAATACTACTTTGTCATAACAAACGATAAAAAAATTAGGCATAAGATTATTTCTGTCAGATTTATTTTTAAACACGTCGTTAGCAAGCATACCCTTATATTTGTATATCAAGTTAGGTTCACAGTCAATCAAGATAGAGATCAAAACTCACAGCGGTTGCTAAGTTACGCTATACTAAAAAATTATATCAAGTGTTTCGATCCGAAATAATTGATCATTTCGAAATAATGTCTTCGAAATAATTATTATGTCATGTCCATCACTACTTTGATCTGGGTTTTACAAGTTAATAATTTAACGCTTTTGTTGTGGTGTAGTTTTTCTTCAACATTTTCAACTCTTTACCATTCTGTAGTTTTTCGTCACGCAATCAAGTTCGTAGATTGCTGTTATTTTTTCTCGGGAGGCCACGTCTTCGTGTTGAAATAAAAATCTACGTGTTTCATTTTCCAAACCCATTAATTATATAACCTTAACCGGTTTTCTTGCGACGTATTTTTCCATGTTTTTTATTGTTCGTTCCATAAATTCACATATAAATATTGCATGAAACATCAACGTCACTGGAAAGAGGCTATTATATTATTCAATAAATTAATAATCAATTTATTTGCAATGCTCTTTTTCTATTAAATAATGTAATGTTAGCATAGAAATAACAGTGAAAGTGGTTTCGTGATAACCTCTTCTGTTTATTGATATATAATGCTAATATCATTTCTTTGTCGAGTGTGTTCTTTATTTGTTTTATGTGTATTGGCATTTGTGAGCAGTTTTACGTTAGCTGGTAAGAGGGGTATTGGTTTATACATTATGAGCATTGAATTATGTATTTTATTTCTTCCATTCGTGCTTACCAAACCATATCATGAATTTCTTGTATCTATTTGAGAAAAAAAACCTTGAAACTTTGGCGATGGCGATGCACATTTTCGTATTTGGATGCTGCAAATCAAACTGAAACAGAATAACAAGATTAAACTTATAATGCATTTCAATTCAGCAGGTTTTAATTTATAAATTAACTAACTATTTCATCTTCAGTAAAAGCCCGTCCTTTTGATTTGTATTTCTATTGAATTGTATTAACCCAATTCCCGCATTATAAATAATCGAATAATCAGTGCTAGTAGCGCAGCATCCGCAAAAGTGGTTCCGCCTCTCGAAACTGAGTGACTGCTATTCTCAAACGCACAATATTGGTGTTTCCAACGCGTTTCAACGGAAATTAAATGTCATCTGCAATGCAGAAGAAGTAGTTTTAAAACCAACGCAAATAATAATATTGGTATTAGGTACATACATAACCTTTTTTCATCTAAAGCCGGACTCTCTTGACCCGTCGCCTTGCACCACAGTGGAAGGGATGGATTTACACTTCCGTCACTCCAAGATGCACCGACCCCCAGATTCTTACCCGCCCCTCTGGCTTTTTCCTTTCCCAGAACGTCCTTTCCTTCATTTCCTTATATAACCCTCCTCACGGCATCCCCAAAGATGATATAAGCAATTATTTTTCCCAGGCCCACATTCTGTGGACCTAATAAACAGTAAATAAAATACATATCAGATTGACGGCCTCCGTGGTCGAGGGCAAGGTTCTTGACTAGCAAGGTTCAAATCCCGGCGTGCGCAAGTAAATTTTGTTTGATTCATTTGTATTATTACACAAATAACTTTTAAAAAATTACTGTATTTTTGCTGCACGTTTCAGAGTGGAAGATACTCTCAATATCGCCCTAGTGTAAGACCACCATTTAGAATTGAAAAGTTGCTTGAAATGGCTTTGGCCATGTTTGGTGATCAGATCTGAATAGCTAGGCACTTTCCCATCTCCTTACCCTCCCCACTACCTTCAACCTCACAACATACCCCAATTAGGGATGCCATAGTCTCACTGGTTCCAGGCGGTTGGGACTGTGCGGTTTCACACTATTAGCCTGCTTAGGGGTTTGAAAGTTTGTCGCTAAATCACCGATTAATGCAATTAATTTATGATTTTACATCGACATATAAATGTATTTACCGCACTCCGGTCAGGTGCACTTATCTAACAATGTGGTTTTACTTTATTTGTACATGCATACATTATTGTTCCGTTAGTTTTCCGTATTAGGTTTGAAAAACCCATTATCCACCACAACGATTTCCACGTGCGTGTTTTTCCCGGAAACCTTTATTTGATCTGTATATATAACATTGGGTTAACGTTGGATTACATGTTTTATGTTACCCGTAGTAGAATCTATGAACATCATTGCATGGAATACATTAATAGGGGATGGCTACAGCACTTAGAGCGCCGCTCTTTGAATGGAATAAAAAATATGGCTATACCTGCCTTACACGATACTTTTTTTCGTACCGATTCCCATACGATAATTTTTCGCTTTACATGATCATAATTTTCATATTTACGATTTCATACAGATAGTTGCCATTAGAGAAGAAATAATATTTTGAGACGGTACTAAATCGAACTTCGAACATAACCAGAGATCACAATCGTGAAAGCATCTGTCACTGTCATCTGCGAGCTTTGTTGCGTGCTTGGTCATTATCCAATCGATGTTTTTGTTTACCCATTCGTCTTTGAACCTTTATCGTATTGATTTTTATAGTTACCTATGCCTTGGCGAAATTGCCTTCTTGATCGGTACGATATTCGTATTATATGTGAGGTGGAAGTATCATTATTAATTAATTAAAAAGTATCTTACAATATGAAGTTACCACATGTAGACATTGTTTATTCTCGTGTATTATTTTCTCATAACAAAATGTCAAATTATCAAATATACGTGCGAAATTTACAATACCTATCGGTAATACACATTCAAAATCAGTAATAAATACAAATTGTAGTTAATACTTAAACTTTTTATTAATATTAAACTGAATAAAATGCAACATTTTCACGTAAGATAGTTACGAAAAAAAAGAGAGATGGCAGAAACAAAATGTCAAATCACCAAACATACACGCAACATTCACAATACCTAACAGTAGTAAGAATTCATAATCGGTAATAAATAGATATTGTATTATTTTATTAATATTTTAAATATTAAACTGAATGAACATGCAACATTTTCACGTAATGTAGTTACGTAAATCAATGAGAAATTGCAAATGTCAAATAATTTCCGCCATCTTAAACTATACGAAAATCGGTGATACCAACACACGTCACTCACGGTACCAACTACTAAAATAGAACACGTCCCATTTTTTCCCGATTAGACAAACTGGACGAAAAAACGTGTCGTGTAAAAGGGGTATTAGCGTGGGCGCCCTTATTTTATTTAAACATTCTCTCTTCTTCCACTTTCACATTAGTTTTTATTCACTTGTGCTTCCCTTATCCATTGAAACTATAAGTGTTGTATTTCTTTCTGTATGTTTTTGTAAATAGATATTAGAACATCACTAGGTTTACGATATGAAAAGCTATCTTAGATATATTCTACTTTAGAATCTCAACGCAAAAAGTATTCGCACTATCAAATCAGTAATTACTATTTGATTGCGTGTCTAATTTCCACACCATTTCGGTAAGTGACAGGTGTCTATCTAAATTAGTATCTATGGTTTTGTTCTTCGCGATATAAACGATGATGATCGATTGACTAAGTATTGCAAATCATCAATTATTTATCTAGTCTAACTAAAGTGTTTTTCAATGTGGAATTGTATAACCTTTAATAGATATATTAAATGATTGGAATTGCTAGGTTTGTAACGAATGAATTGTTAGGTTTCCCAAAAAACTTTTAGTAAAATACGAACGTATTATCACGATGTCGGAACATATTATCAATAAATGACGGATCGAGGCAAATGCAGGTGCATGAACACGTGTTCTTGTTAGGAATTTACTAGAAGTTTATCAGGAAACGGCCTGCAATCCCCCGCTTTTTACCGGATTACCAATTAGCAATGCTTATTTTCCTCCTTGTATTATTAAAAAATGGTTGATAATACGTGCGCATAATTATATCTTCGCTTTTCTTTCTTTCTTAATATACCTTTGGTATATTACTTTATATATTTTGTTTTTAATTTACAATTTGATATCACGTATGAAACAAAAAATTAATATCATCATTAGTTTCTTAGTACTTTCTTGGCACTGGCTGGTTAAAAACTAATGTTGTCTGGGCCATAATGTATTTACACATGTACTGCAGCCTGTCCTTAACGTACGTTGTACTTTGTTTCATTTTATTACATGCTTTGCGCACATATCCAATATCCTATTACCTTATTTGGCCTAATATGTTACTTATAATTGTTCTGTATCAAATGTGCTAAAGGTTTATTTTTTTTGTTTGTCGTATGTTTTATGAAATTTGGTTTTACTAAATTAATTGCATCCATCCTCAATTTTTCAATTTAAACCGACTTTTTCCTGAACTTCCTTGAAAAAAAAACTTTTATTCGCCTTCAGCTAAGTAAGTGAACCGAACATAACATAATTCTGGATGTAAATTTTACGATGCAGTCTCTAGCAAACACGCCGCTAGTAAAACATGGTGTTTAGTGCTACGCGCGGGAGGCATCCCTTACCCCCCTGGCTCCATGATATTCCGCCCATACAATTTTCCCATCAAACTACCCCTAAAAAGTTTCCCTCCCGGCTGTGGATCACCCCTTGGGGAGGCTCGGCGCCGCTGCGACGGGCTGCCCGCGACCACCCTCGTTGCGTTTCTCAAACAACAGCTATATGGCTCAAATTCAAATATATTATTAATCTAGGTACCTACTTACTGGTATTGATTTTTCGCAATTGCAACTTCAGATTCAATTCATACTTGAATGACTTGTGATTGGCGAAAAATATGAGTTCGCTAATTTCTTTATATTGAGTATTTAAAACTTGAGTACAGATTATTAGTTATTGGTTTTAAGGTTTTTATTTTATTAATGATTATTAAAAATTAGAGTATATAGTATAATAGTATATTCACAGTCCTCCTCACTAAGGATTTCTGTTCTTCATGTTTATTGATTTCGTCTTCTTCATGTTTGTAGATCTCGTCTTCATGTTTGTTGATTTCCTCTTTTTCATGTTTGTAGACCTCGTCTTCATGTTTGTTGATTTTCTCATATTCGTGTTTGTAGACATCATCTTCATGTTTGTAGACCTTCATCCTATTTTTATTGACTTCGTCTTCTTCATGTTTGTAGATCTCATCTTCGTGTTTGTTGATTTCCTCTTCTTCATGTTTGTAGACCTCGTCTTCATGTTTGTTGATTTCCTCATATTCATTTTTGTAGACATCATCTTCATGTTTGTTGATTTCCTCTTATGCATGTTTGTAGTCTTCTTCTTAATGTTTGTTTATTTCCTCATCTCATGTTTGTAGACTGTAGGTTGTTGTTTGGGTGTTACTTAAATTTTTTAATGATATGTATTATCATTGTACGTTTCCTCATGGTTCGTTGTCTTCTTTCCTTTACGTTTTTAGCAGCTCCTTCATATAACATTGTATAAAGATTACAACACAAGATAGGTGGAAAACGAAGTATAAAAAAACGCTGCATCAACACGATAACAGCCAAACCCCGATAGGCGAGGATAACTGAATGAGTATATTATTTTTTTTAACTGAATTTCAGATATGCCCAAGATATTATGTGACTCATTTGAATATTGAACGGTAATCTTATCAGAACGTATTGTTCCGTCTTTTTAGTCTGTCAATTCTGTAATTAGTAGATTTTCCGATAATTTTTAAAGCTTTGTGTTGATAAAAAATACCTTTGATCGGCGAACTCTGCAACACACACACCATTTTTATCGAAATCCTAAGATACGAACAGTATTATGTGCAATCATAAATTAAATAACTTAATCAAACAAGGTAACTAGAAAGTGGTAAGTTTGGCTACGACCCCTTCTCCCCCCCCCCCGTTGCATGCGGCGCCCTCTCGCCCAGCGGCTACCCCCGGGGGTGTGTGGATACCTATCACCCTTACCGGTAAAGGAGTCAAACAGATTAAAGAATGCAGCCGGCCGGATCGCTCGCGTGTTATTAGGTACCACTCTGCCATGCCGCTTGTGTAACTGGAGACTGAAGCTATGGCAATCAGCGTCACGCCCGTCACGGGGGGTACAGCCAATGTTAATAACTGTCAGGGCTGTCGGAGGCAATCAACTAATTTGCTATTATAATAGAAATACTTCACTTTTACCCTAGTGGCTATCCATTTTTAACTCTTCCCTTACGGTGCTAGAAAATTCCTCCATTTCGGATGCTGTAGACTGAGTAGGTACACATGGTATACGTTTAGAATTTTTTTACGTTGGATATAGATGGTTGGTTTTCATTTTTTTATTAACGTAAAAAGTCATTTTATTATTAATACACATCGTCGTTTACGAGCGACAAGCGGCTAACTAACATAAAATACCAAATTTAGTTTTTAATAATCGAATGTTTACAACAATCTATAGTGTTTAGTATATTAACAGAAATGTTTATAAACTTAAGAGTCATGTCAAATCAGTTGACGGCACGGTCAAGTAAGGGTTTTCACTTTTGCACGGTTCACCTGTATTCTTAACCCGATAAAATAATGTGTTAAAATTAGTGCTTTTAATAATCCTTAGTAAACCTTACATTTTTTTATCCAATTCAACGATAGAAAAAGTCGGGGACGTGCGAGGAGGACAGGAGGCACGATCAATCAGATACTTGGGGCGGGCTTTGTTATAACAGAAGAGAATGTATGAATGTGAATGAAGCAAATAGTGTGTGTCAAGACAGACCACTCTGCTTATTCCTGCGGAAAAAAACAGTTTGATAGTTATTTAGTTAGTTATATCCAATTACTAATTATCCTTCACTTGGTGTGAATATATAGGTTTTATTAGGAAGTACACATTTTCTGCATAATTTCTACTGGATTTATAATTGCTAATAAAATATCAATAGGTCAGTAATTACCACCGTGCCTATAATGTTTTCTATATAATATGTAATCATAAATCTTGTACTTCTACTTTCCATTGAAACCTGAAAGCTGCATACAACCTTCTCAGTAAAGAAAGTACCTTCAAAGACTTGCCGAAGCAATTAGAACTAAATAGAAACTCTTACAACAAAATGAAACACCACAAATAACTTTGAAATCTATTCATTCAAACAATTTAAAATGTTTAAAAATTAACGAAATATCTTGTAATTTCTTCAATTTATCTGCATTTCTACCTAAATACTCATATACATGTTTTTTGTTTGTAAAAAAAATTGTAACAAATTGTACCGCAAAGTCAGATAATTGCATCGTTAAAAAGTTTAAACGATATCCCTCCCAAGCCGAGTTCTTGTTTAGCAATTTCCAAAGTTTTCTGAAGTTGTTGCTCGAGTTTTTCACTCTACTTTCCCCGAAGGACTTCTTTATCATTGTAGCGCGCTCCTTTGCTCGTTCCACTGCAGCAAACGCGGGTCACTTGCTACTAGCTTATTAAAAAAACAACCCACATGAAAATGCTCTAAACGAGGCAATATTGCTAGACGTTCTAGCCTTACGTGCTGCCGTGTGAAGGTGATGTATATTTTTAAAATGTTCTAATGTAATATAACTAAACTTCATAATATTGTTAACTTCCGTGTGTACTGATGTGATATGTTTGTATGATGTTTTGTAATTTTTATAAAAATTTTGCAATAAAAAAAAAAGAAAATAAAAAAAAAAAGAAAAAGAACACCGAGCAAAAATATACTAAATTAAACAATCCTGCGAACTTAGCGTAGGTACAACACTTTATTTATTCAAACATGTCAGTCAACCCGTTTTGTTACTCCGTGTCTTAGTCAAAGCAAATATACAAACAGCAACAACAAACAACAGTAGTACAAGCGGTAAATTTGTGAATCTACATCACATAGAGAACCCATTTTTTTTTTTCGATCAGAGCAATTCAATTTTTTATAAACTTTTTTCCATTTTTGTCGGCAACTAAAGGGTTAAAAAAAATTGCAATTAGGGCCGCACTTCGATGCATTTTAAAAGACATCAAACAGCTGATATTAACACCTTAGTGGCCGATTTTTTTTTCATTTTGATCTAAAATTTCCAATTTATGACTCGATTTACTAAGGAAAAATGAAATAAAAAGGCTAAATTATAAAATCGACTCCAAATGTGATTTAGATTCACCCGCTTCCTGATTGTCTTAATAAATTCCTAGCCCAAAATAAATGCTCTTTTACAAAGCTGCAAAATAATTAAATAAATTAATAAAACATTCTAAACAATAAAATTAATACAATAATATTTTATTTTTAAGCAATACTTATATAATTGAAAAAATCTTCCGAGAAAAAATACATGCCGCCGACTGGAATTGAAGCCGCTGGCTTCTGATTGCCGGTCTGCGTGTCTTTCTATTGTATTCCCTTCGGCGGCATGTATTTTTTCTCGGAAGATTTTTTTCTATTATACACCAGTTTCCAGCTAATAATTAGTGCTTAAAATGTGATATCCTTTGTGTTTTGCATAAAAACCTTGTCTCGTAAACATTAGTTTATCATTAAAAATAAGAAAAATATTTATTTTAAGATGTGTTGTGCAATAAACTGCAAGTCAAAATTAACAGAACCAACGAAAAGAGCTTTTTTCTTCATTTTGTTGTATTATTTTATGAAAGTTCTATCTTCAAAGCCAGATAAGCTCACAATAGACTTCTGAAAGGGAAAATAGAAATCACCTCTGGCGTGCTTTTCCCTTTCCTTTCGTTTTTACCAGATTATGTAAGAAATCCTACAAATGTCGTTTGGCTGTTATGGTATCCTCATTCTCGTTGGCCGGGCCACTGAAAGCTTCCCTGGAACTTCTCTGTCTGTTACGTGCATCGTTTATAAGAAAGAGGGAGACTTCATGACGGGGCTATCCGCGGTACGCTTTTATGTGCTGTGTTCTGTGGTTCAGTTGCTAGTCCTGTCGCGCCGTCTGGTCTGAGCGATAAGCCGCTATCATTCTGCGCGAATCAAGGCATTTCACATTGTTATTTCTCGGCTATTTCCTCCGGGAGTCATCGCTATCATCACGGGGCATCGTGGTTCGAAGTTGATGCAGGAATTATTAGTCTTCATAAAACACAGATCCTACTTTTACTATTCAAAGATTATCAGAAAAAAAGACACTTCAACCGTTTTCACCAATCAAATCTGAGAGAACACCAAGGTCAAGTCACAAGTCTAAATTGTTTTTTAGCGGAAAATCTACTCGATGAAGGATTAGGTATGTACTCTGTTCTATTGCGTGAGCCAGTTTTTTTTCTTCACAAATTGCACAGTACTAAATCCTTTTCTATTTTACACGCGTTTATAATAATAATAATATTTGACTTATTTATATAGCGCCGTTTTTGTCAAAAATCACCCCAAGGGCACTGTACAAATATAAAATACGGTTCCATGATAACTCAACACAGTGACAATTCAAAACACTTTCAAAAAGTGATATAAAGTCATTAGAAACGATGAAAAATAAAAAAAAATTAACCTAACCTAAACCTAACCTACATAACCCAGTTAATAAAGATTTTGTTTCATCACTTTCCATGACTTTATATAACTTTTTAAAGATGTGATGAATTATAATTTAAATAAAGATTTTCATGCTCATAAGAGTATGCCTAACTGTATCTCTTAAATGGCTGTATGTACGAGATAGAGCTTTATGTCACTTATAAATATGAACACTAGTTTTTGGAGTTAGGCCCGTGTGATCCTAAGCCCACGAACTGTATTTTATCTTCATGATGCGAGATTACTGTCACGAGCAATAATACTTACATTTGAAATCTCGGCCACTCTAACTTCTGTTGATTGTCAGAACACGGCATAATCCTAATGATTAATTGAATGCTGTGACCACGCCACAATGTTTTGCGAAACTATTAATTATTTCTTCGGCCATTGCCAATCTCCTCGGACGTAATCTTCAGGGTTCATTACACATTTAATGATCCAACTAACTGTTGTTAACGGCGTCACAGTGTTGGCGCCAAGGTTTCATTTTCATTTTGACGCGGTTCTGCATAATACTATAAAACTCCATAACGAACTATATGAACGCTAACGCTAAATGCGAATATGAGCTTTCGGAATTGATGAAATAAGACGGGATTTTATTTGATCTTTCAACAAACCACGGATTGTAATAATTATTATTTTATGCACACTAAAAACGGTCGTAAGGTTTTGGGATTAAATATCATTTTAGCATGCATTAAACTCAATGGTTTCCAAAACGACATAACAACCATTTTGATATGTCGCAATTTTGTTGCATTTGAGTATTGCATAGGGTTTAACGTTCCGTGTGTATTTTGTGTGTTTATTGAGATTATTATCTCACGCTGAAAGGGGTTTGATACTACATGTTAGCGAATGGATGTGAAGACATTAATGTTTGATTTAATTATCAGCCACAATAACTGGTGTCGCTTACTTTGTATTCCAAGTATATTAAAGCTCGTATATCATTCATTACACAATACGTTTATCAGACATTGTATTCTCTTGTGATTCCACCTTGTCGCATACATTAATTAGTATTATGTTCAACCTATTAGCTTCACTTTAAAGCAGACAATCTCTTATCTCTTTTAGCAGCTTTTTCTGTCTAGATTTTTTTAAGTCATTAACTAAGAAGTAATTTCCACCATGTCTTTAAAATATATTCCTAAAACTGTCAAAAATAACATGTGTTGAAACCTACTAGTTCGTAAAAATATTAGCAAAATACATAACCATTCTTGCCGAACATAAACGTTGTTTTTCGCAAAATAAACAAGTTTTTTCACATTATCGCAACAGTGTTATACAAACGTCTGCTCGCATATTGCATGATCGCTAAAACAACGGTCACATTAACATAATGTATGCGAAATATTTTTTTACACGTTTCACTTTTCATGTTAGACTAGTATTATCAGTAGAAAGTGTTTAAACAAGTTTTGTATGTAACAAAACCTTTTCTTAAGCCTACTACCTTGCTTTTACTATAATCATTATAGACATTATTATTATTAGGAAAAAAAACTATCACACTAAAAATAATCATATTTCTTTGAAATTCAATTTTTGTTCGTGTATTTAATTTCTATTTTTTAGAGTTTATCTTTCAGTAATGGGAAAATTTTGCCAAAGCCTTTAAGCTCCTTCCCTTTTAAACTTTCTTCATTATTTTTGCCTTGACGTTTCTTTTTCCAAAACCGACATTAGCACAAAGCTCTTTTTATATACGCCGCCCTTTGTAAAAAAAACGAATTGCTGATATTGCTGCTGCATTGTTTTAGTCAAACATAAAACCGACGAAAATTTATCTTTGTCTCAGATACCACATGCGGATTTAATTTTATTAATTGTTATTCCATTAAATTCGCAAATTAAATTCACGTTTTACAAGTCTCGCACCATTCGGAGTTAACCTAAACAAATGACTGTAATTGTCTTAAAAGCGCTAAAGCAATCTCGTTTTATAAGTAGAAAATGTCGGAGATGAAGGAAGTCAACAAGAACTACGAATTGATAGGATTAGCAAAGCGGCCGGGGTGATAAACTTGCTCAATTGCTTAAGTTATAAGTTAGGGAATACATTGAATCGCAGAAATGCATCCTGAACTCATCTGGAAGATTGCTTTCGCCAACCCACCATGTAATTTCTCAAACAGAAAGCACAACGATAATTTTTATTCATAACCCATTTTTGGGTCTAGAAACTCTAGAACGATCAAATTTACTTACCAATATCGGATCGATAGGCTCAACTTCCGTCCCTAGCACGGTTGTGCTGTTGATAGCCGAACCTATATTGACAAGAAACAAATAAAAAAAACCTTATTCTATGGCAACACTGGCGGATATGTATATTCCGAAACGTCGAACGACTACGTTAATACTTTAAAAAACTTTCGTTTCTCCAAACTGAAACGGAATCGACTGATAGTTTATCCGACTTTTCAAATTTAAATGATTTAAAATTTTTCAATTCTAAGAGCTTCGTTGGTGCACTTTCATTCATTAATAAGCCAGTTGTTTTGCATAACGAACGACATTATTGACAACTAGCCGATGTTTACCTTGAAGGCTGCGCTAAAAGCAATGCGCTGTTTTTACGGAATGTCGGAATCAATATGCTGACTGTGATCGCAAATATCGCTAGCTGACCATATAGGACGAATTTAGTCAATATCGTATAGATATATTGTGGTGTTATCGATCGACCGTGCTAAATACCCCGATCTATTATTATTTTGTTACACTCTGTAGATTTTGTTTTTACCTTCTTGTGATGTTGGTATTATTGTGTGCAGTGAGATATTTTCCTTTATTTTCTCTTGCGTTTCGCAAATTCCTTTTTATTTTTATATCCTATTTAATCCCCATTCTTCGACGCGAGACCTGAGACCTGTTGTTTTGTGAGAGAATTCTCCCAGATGTTTTTTGGCATTCCTCCCAGGGTCTTATAGTTTATAGGGAGGTATACCTCTTCTTGGGTTCTCTCTTATTGCATTTTCTTTCACATGTCGAGGGGATGAAGGGACGATTAGAGGGAGGGGAGTAGGGCAGCGGGACACGTGTAAGAGTAAGGGAGCGGAATTTGGGCGCGAGAAGTGGGTATTACTCTTTCACGGCAACTTAATTCTTGCTGACACATTTTTTCGAGACAGTCACCGTATTCGGCCACTTTTCGATACCAATTGAGAAATAATAATAGCGGCTCGATAGAAAGATTTTCGGAGTATTCCGCAGGGACTTGTTTTGGGGCCGGAAACTAAAAACAATTTGTAATATATTTTTTTTATTTCGTGTTATAGTTAAATTGTTTGTTTCCGTCCTTGTTATATATAAGTATGTATTTCATACGGTAAAATTACATTTGTTGAATAGAATATATTACCTATTAATGAGCGATATGGGGTCCATAGATGACCTGCCTCTGGTACTACTTCTACATTATGGTGCTACTTCTACTAATCACGTTCCATCTCTTAATGGCAAAAACTCTAGCAATATTCAAATTGCTAATGATTGGGTCTTTACTGTAAAACATCTATTTTGGTTTAGGTTCCTTAAAACAGACTCCCGCCAGGAAACTGATTAATTGTTGCACCTGACGATTACGTCCGCGCATAATTAAAATAATTTCGCTTGGAAATGGTTCGTTCTGTATATTCTGCTGTAATTACTTTCCCTATAATTTGCGACATCTTTATTGCGATCTCGACGCCTAGAGATTCATAAATTATCCAATTATCTTCTCCTGCAGAAATTGCGATCTGTTGTACTGGCGTTTACTCAATTAGCGGAAAGCCTGAGTTTCTCTAGCCCTGCTGGTGGCAAACAAAAATAGCCAAGTTTCCCTATAAATATTTACCGTTTACTTAAGGCCACCCCTGCAGTAAGGGATGTTTACTTAGTTTTCCCATTATGTCCTGCGTCTCTATGCTATTCAGAATTTACTGCCCCAACTCATGGATACACAAATAGACAAAAACTACAGTGCACACAAGATCAAAGAAACGACTTCCAATAGGATCTTCAAAATACGAGGCATCAAAACCGATTAACTCTTTTGCTTAGTGGGCGAGTTTTCCTTGATGGTTTTTTTGTTTATTTTAGTATCTGCGAATAAGTATGCCTTATGCCCTATGGTGCAGGACAGTTTTATGCCCTTAAAAGTAATATTTTATGCAGGCAAATCGTTCTTGTCCCTTTGTCCCCTTTTCACTTGGCGCCATGTCCTGACTTTATCATCCCTTCTCTCGCTAACTGTTCTGGTCCTCTTTATTCTCCAACAGAAAAATAAATACGTACAACTGATTTATATTTCCAGTTTTTTTTGCGATTTTTTCTTTCGCATTTCGTTAAAATTTTACTCATTTACAGCTTATAAAATTAATCAAGTAAGTTTTAAATTTACGTTTATTGAGATATCCTTCTCTCAGTCTTCCATTAAGGCGAAGCACAGCGAAGTAATGCAAAATCGTGTGTTTCTGATTTGAAAATTTGATCATTTATTAATATTACAAACTGCGGATATTAATATTACAAATGGGACTGCGGGCTATAACGAATGAATTGAAAGAGTAACAAAGTATCAGTCAAAAGCAAATGTGTTATGAGGGCGACGGAACACGTGACCATACAAATATTGATATTGAAATTGACATACTTATATTGTAGCATTACGCCATGATGTCTATTAGGAAAATAACACTTGTTATCGATATTATTCTGAGTGACTAATAATTTATCAGGAAGTTAGCATGCTGTAACTTTTTTAACAGGGTCATTTTACTCCGTGTGAAAATGAAATAAATTATTTTAATGGTTTAGAGTCAGTTTTTGCTGGTAACTTCAGTAACCACATTCAATATTGGCGTCTATACAATATTAATGATCATTATGGTATTGTATCGCCATAGCAACCAATACCAAACACAGGCCTTAAGTAATCGTACATTATATTATGTTATGTGAACCCCCATTACCCGAGACACCATGGCATCATGTCCCTAACACCCGAGAAACGATTCCATTCTGATGCGCATATCAAATAATGATTTTTTTCAAATTAAGAAATACACATTATGTTATAGTGTATAGTTTGTACCATTAATAACGCATTATTTGTTTGTCATAAATCAGGGGTAGAGTTAATGTTGGCCCCCATTAAAAGTAAATTATTGACGCTATTTTGTAATGGGTTGTTTTGCTTGGTCAATTAATTACCTTTGCAATTTGTAACTATACGAATTTAAAATTAGTAAATATATTGTATTTTTACATCCTACTTGTATTTAAAAAGCCCAGCTTTGTCGAACGCTTTCTCCATAATATGCACGATTGGAAAAGATATTTCCTCACCATCTAGGATTCTTGCTGCAGAGTCTCCATCTTCGTGTCTGTTTCTGTACTTCATCACCTGTTCCTGTACTTCATTTTATTTAACTTAATTAGAATTTATTTTTGTAATATTTATATTTGTTTGTAATACCTGCATCAACTGTAAAGCGCCCCTGAGGTGATATCTCACAAAAGCGGCGCTGTACAAATTATCCAATAATAAATAAATAAAACTGATACAGCGTATGGAGCTTAGTTCGAAGTAATTGAATTGATATTTTACGTTTTTTTTTTATTGATACGTAGTTTTTACTAGGCTTCGCTTCTATTTCTTGTTGCCAGTGCTGGGGAGTTTTTAGACAAATTAAATAGATCTCTATTTTGTAGTTTTTAAAATAAAACTTTTAACTACGGCCTTGAAAATCTTCCTTACCTTATTTGGAGAAAAAAACGTTAATAAACTTTTGAAGTCCGATGAAATTCGTGGTGTTTTTTATTTTTGTTTTCTACTAAAAACATTAAAAAAATCAGCAAGTATTGGACAGTCAGAGTCGGGTTAAGGGGCTGAAATGTTTCTTGTGACCAGTGTATGAGAAGTGATGATATGCGGAAGAAAATTTCGTTTTAGAAAAAAAATTAAAAGAACAAACAAGTCACCCGGGACCAAAATTTCATTAAAATTTTTCCTCCAAATAACGTCAGGAATCATTGGTTAAACTAAGTCCAGTACGTCCCTTAACACTCTGTATAGTTACCTTTTTTAATATTTGGTAATGAATTCTTCATCAGTTGAATTTGCAGTATAATTTTCCCTCAGAATTTCTCTTGTATAATTTTCACCTTGTCCAATTTATACAAACGCAACGTGTGTGTGTGTGTATACAGGGTGTATCGGCACTAACCCGACAAACTTTAACCAGCTATTCCTTAGCACATTTGGAGTAAAAAATGTTATGTGCACTTTGCTGTCCGGTAACGTTTTTTTTTAATAAAAAATTAATTAAACATATTTTCACCACATGTCACCACTGTTTTATCCTTTGTCAAAATTTGAAAGCAACATCGCAACTCTCGCGTGTTGCTGCGAACGAAGCCCGTATTACATAATCCAGTACCAGAAAAGAAATATTTTATTTAACAATAATGATTATTCACATTTTTCGTATGCGAATCACTGATTGTCTTCTTGTATTGTACACATCAGTTTTATTTTTGTATCTAAATTGTTTCACCTCTGGAATGCTTTGGTTTCACCTCTTACGCGTTTCACGTATTAAATAGTCTAATTTTGAAACTAAGAAACTAATTAGTAGATTTCCTGAATTTATAATCGAAGTCCAATAATTCTGAGCACTTTTAAAAACAATTTTCCTCACTTAGGTACTTATCAATAATAATAATTGGATTATTTGAACAGCGCCGTTGTTTTTTAAATCACCGTAAGTGCTCTGTCAAAATGTTACTTGCTAGGCTATCCTACAACGTATATTTTTTAATAAATTTAGTTATTTACAACTTCGCGGAATGTGATTTATGAATATTATTGCTTATGTTAAAAGCCTTCCAGAATTACCGGAATATAACGAGCAGCTTGACACACTTAAGTTTATTTCCACTAATTTGAAGGTACAAAGAATGTATAGTTTTAAAAACAATCCCGATGAATCAAAAAACGGTTCATATAAAACTGCTGCGCAACACACTGAGACAAAGGAAAGCACTCACACAAACGTCATGACTGCATTGGATTGACCACCTGCAAATGAATGCTGCCAGATTGCTAATTTATTTAAACAATAATTATTAAATTTTATTTAAAATATCGCAATTTTTTTAAAAAATCGACAATAAATTACAACTATAATTTAAAAAAAATATTCTTAACCCCACGCTTTTTCGTAATTGATTAATTAATTCAGAATTTAAACGTTGCTTGAAATGACTAGCCGTATTTGGTGACCAGATCTGAATATCCAGGTTCAGAATTTAAACGTTGCTTGAAATGACTAGCCGTATTTGGTGACCAGATCTGAATATCCAGGTTTAGAATTTAAACGTTGCTTGAAATGACTAGCCGTATTTGGTGACCAGATCTGAATATCCAGGTTCAGAATTTAAACGTTGCTTGAAATGACTAGCCGTATTTGGTGACCAGATCTGAATATCCAGGTTTAGAATTTAAACGTTGCTTGAAATGACTAGCCGTATTTGGTGACCAGATCTGAATATCCAGGTTCAGAATTTAAACGTTGCTTGAAATGACTAGCCGTATTTGGTGACCAGATCTGAATATCCAGGTTTAGAATTTAAACGTTACTTGAAATGACTAGCCGTATTTGGTGACCAGATCTGAATATCCAGGTTCAGAATTTAAACGTTGCTTGAAATGACTAGCCGTATTTGGTGACCAGATCTGAATATCCAGGTTTAGAATTTAAACGTTGCTTGAAATGACTAGCCGTATTTGGTGACCAGATCTGAATATCCAGGTACTTCCTCACCTTCCACTCCTTCCCTTAGCCATAAAACTTACCCCAATTCAACATAAAAATTGTTTAAATTATCGGATGTAATGAAATGCATAATAATTAGACCCCAAAATACTTAATTATTCAGGGAAATAAACCCCTGAGTCATCAGTTGGAAATACCAACGACATTAAGTGAAATTAACAATGCAATAATCCTATTATTGCATTGTTTAAAATTTCACTTAATTATTAGCATTAGCAAATAATATTGGGATTAGCAAATAATAATTTACGACAATTTACTCGGAAATCAATAAAGCCAGAATAATAAAAAAAGAAAGTTATCACTTACGTCGTCTGTAAGTGGCTTTACCAAAGTTTGATAATGCCGTCAGAAGGTGAAACAGCTGTCACGCGTAATAATAATTACAACTAGCAGAACTTGTTTATAAACACACTGTTTTTATAAATTTTTTAATAAGACTGTTAAAATAAAAAAAATCTCTAAATTGAAATGGAGTTCTACAAACTAAACTTAAAATCAAATAAATTTATTGCGAAGGTTCAAAGTACTGTACTGTAATATTATATTAAATAATTTTTACGTGTTTAATTATTGTTTAAAGTCAGATTAAAGCGATTAAAAAACCCACCTGGCAATTCTTATTCGAGTTTCGTTGTTTTTACGTATTGGCGCGCTTACAAGCATCAGTCGTCTCATTTTTAACCATTAATATTTAGTGTGTAGGAAAGAGAGAAGACGCTTTTCGACACACTTGTCGAAAAACTTGTTGAATGCCGACGGGCATACTCTTCTACAGATTTTATTAAATATTGATATGTAGGTAATATTGATGTGTAAATGAATGACATTGTGAGAATTTTACCAATAAATAATAAATGAAAATGCGGACATGTAGTTTATGTTAATTTTTTTATTGGAGCATTTGTTCGAAGTGACTACCATTATTTTCGATGCAAGCGTGTAGTCTTGTTATATTTTGATTATTTAAGTTTGCAGGATTTGCTTTAATTTCTGCAGCGGCTTCCATCACTCGTTCGAGCAGTTGCTCTCTTGAGGCTATTGGCTTAGCATACACTTTTTCCTTGAGAGCCCCCCACAGGTAGTAATCCAGGGGGGTCAGGTCGGGTGATCTTGGTGGCCAAGCAATGGCCGGACTTCCACGGCCTATCCAACGACCAGGAAACTCGACATCCAAGTAGTTCCGCACGGCAATCGAATAGTGTGGTGGGGCTCCATCGTGCTGGAACCACATTCTCCGTAGTAATTCGAGGTTCACATCTTCCAGAATCTCGCCCAGTTGCACTTGTAAGAACTCCAAATACATCGGTCCATTTAGTCTGGGAGGCAACTCGATTGGACCGAGTATTTGATTTCCCAGGATTCCTGCCCACATGTTGATGGAAAATCTGTCCTGGCTCGACGACTCCCGAACAAGCTTGGGGTTTTGTTCAGCCCAATGGTGCAAGTTGTGCACATTTAGCACTCCTGTTTTAGTGAACTGTGCTTCGTCGGTAAACAATATGTTTTTCATGAAGTCTGCATCTCTTATGACATTATGCAGCATTCTTCTGCAGTACACGACTCTGGAAAAGTGGTCATTCTCCATGAGGCCTTGGCAGCGCCTATAGTGAAAAGGTTTGAGCCCGTGCTTCTTCAGAACTCTCCATACCGCCATGTGTTCCCTGTGTCCTATCATCAGAGCGACCCGACGCACGGACAGCGTGGGGTCTTCGGTAATTAAGTTCAGGATTCTCTCCTCAACTGCCACAGGAACGATGTTGTGTCCTCCGCCGGCGCCTTCAATCCGTCCGATGCCACAGTCACGCAATTGTTGATACATCTGAAACAAAACAACAAATAACAACTGCTTTTATTATTCAGCTCAGTAATAATGTCAAATAAACAATCGCGGGCTTTTTCACTCATTTTATTTTTAAAGAACACTTATTTTAGGCACATATCAGAAAACTTACGTTTTCTCTTCATTTATTTCATTTTTTTATAGTAAAATGTATAACAAAGTGTTTTAAATTATAATTTTCTTAACTAGGTACGGTTGATATCTTGGATTCACAGGGGTGAAATTGAATTCAAGTAATTTAAATAATCCCATGGTGAGAAAGGGAGTGAATTCAATTGCAGTGAATGATGCATTTATTAGAGATTAAAATTAATTAACTTTTTAAAACGCCGTTTAGTGACCACTGAACACAAATCACCTAAAGTACAATTTACATTTTTAAAGTTGGTGGCCCCTTGTTATGTTTTTAATGTTCCCAGTTTAAATTTCAAAAGCGCTTTTTGGCATTATCAATGAATGTAAATAGTTTCAATAAACAATTGATAGGGTACAAACCTGGACAAAGGTAGCATGGTGTGGGACGCGTCTTCCAGGAAACCTCATGCGATACTCCCTTACGGCTGCTCGTGAATTTCCATTGCAAAATCCATAAACAAAAACAATATCTGCTTGCTCGGCAGGTGGATAATTGAGGGGCATATTTCAACAGTAAAAACTTAGATAACAAAACAAAAACGAAACTAGAAACTTGATGACATGCGAACTCCCAAAACAGCACTGACCACTGATACGAGACGGGGTGGCGGGAACCACACGGGACTTGAGACAGAATATGTGTGAAAGAGATGACAGTAGCGCGGCGTTGCCAATTATTTTACCCCTATACTGTGGGCAGTAGCGGAGTGTGGAAATTTTATTTATTTTTTGTTTTTAAAAGAAAAAAAATGTTACCGGACAGCAAAGTGTACATAACATTTTTTACTCCAAATGTGCTAAGGAATAGCTGGTTAAAGTTTGTCGGGTTAGTGCCGATACACCCTGTATATATACATATGACGTCATGTGATGCGTGAATCGGGTGCATCTTGCGAATAGGGGCTATATTGATTGCTGCAACGAGCGCGCGGGAGCGAGACACCCCAACCTCGTCCGTGTAATTTAGTTCCTAGTGTTTTCCCGCCGGTGGCAGTGCGAGAGGGATGACATTAGGTTTCCCAGCCCGTATTGACCGGCGCCAAAGGCCGAAGCGCGTCGCCCTGGGAATTTTTCGCGCGAATTGAGCGTTCCAACTTTCGATTTTGAAATTCAAATACTTTTGAATGTTTGTTTTAGTTCTTTTTGAACATTAAACGGCCTTTGAACCCTAGGTCTATGGGACAAATAATTGTTTTCAGAGCTAAATAGGTAGGACACGTTTTAAGTGTACATATTTTGTTTATGTAGATACAATGGTCGACATACTTAACTATGCATTCATGGGCGTCGCTAATCCTCTTTTTATACGATTTATAAAATATTTTATTATAATTCAAAAACCAAACCAACTTCATAACTATCCATTAATTACTTGGTTACTCTTTTAAGCTGTGCCTCCAAAATAATATAATAAATATTTTTTTATAGGTTTACCGCCTTTTTCATTTCAATTTGGGAAGCGGGTTTGGGTACCGCCGCCCCGGGGACCATTTATTGGATAACCAACACCTCTGCCATAGGTCACCCCAAGTGGTTCATCGGGTGATGTGTGTTCAGGATGCGCCTACCCACCAGTTACTTGGTGTGCCAGATCGGGAGAGGCTGGTTTAGGGATACCCTTTGACCTATCCAACTTGTCTCTCGACCCATTGCCTTGCGCCTCAGTGGGAGGGATATATTACTGGGGACACACTGATCCTTAGATTCCTAACCAACTCTCATACCTTTTACCTTCCCAGAACTTACTCTCCTTCGTTTCCTTTAAAATACCCTCCACACAGCATCCCAAAAGATGACAAAGGCTCTGAGGATATTCACCTCTTCAATTATTGGTTACTTTAATATCCTTGATATTAGTGTAAGAGCTCACCCATATACAGCAATATATTCGTTTATTAGGTTACCCATAGACGGCTTTAGCTGTCGAGAATAATAGGATAATAAATAAGATAAGAAACTCAAGGTCGGGGTCCAGATTATTCCAACGCCTGCCAATTAAAATATCACAGCGATTGTCAATCTATCACAACCTTCTTACTCATAATAGATAATACGGAGGGATAAGAACAGGTTAGTAGAAAACGTTACTCTATTAACACATGAGTTCTGCGTATATCGACAGATGCCTATACTGACAAATTTTTAAACTGCCCGAACCACGGGATTGGGGACGTATTACTATCGCATTAAGATAAGACAAATATTTATAATAATTATATTTATATGACAAATATTGATCGGTCGCGCAGTGAAAATGTAAAAAACAGTAATACCCATTTGCAACACTATCAGAGGAATATTTTATATCGAAATATCGGCAAATGCAGAACGCATAATAAAATTGGCCAAACTTCGAAGCAATTCAAACCAGACCGGGTCAATGACATCGCTAATGTCATCTGAAGAAACGTGAAGTTAGCAACTAAACACGAAATGAGAAACGACCGTGTTTTTGAGGATTGGAACAAAGTGATGACAGTATTTTTTTTTTTTATATTTACTCCACACAGGAGGCCCTGAAGAAAATAATTTCCCTCAGGGCCTATGTCATCTTTGGGGATGCTGTGTGGAGGGTCTTTTTGTGGAGAGGAAGGAGTGAACATGGGTCTTGAAGAGTCCCATGTTGTAGGAGGGAGGAAACACAGAGGCCGACAGTTCGTTCCACAGCCGAGCTGTTGAACTTAAGAACGAATCGTAGAAGCGACCCGTTCTCATGCGACAAGTGTCAACTGTGTACAAATGTTGGGCGCGCGTTTGGCGTGTATCCCGACTACGCACCGGTGCCGAAGGGATCAATGACGCTAGTTCCTCAGAGCATCTTCCATTGTAATACCGATAGAACAAGGACAGCATACCTACCTGACGCCTGTGCTCTAAAGATTGCAGTCCGTTTGTTAAGATTGGGGAATCTATCAAACGGACCGCCCGTTTCTGCACAGAGTCAAGGGTTTTTTTCAGGTATTTTAGGGCTCCGGACCAGAGATGGCTGCCAAATTCGACAGTAGGGCGCACTTGCGATTTGTACAGGGTGAGCAGTTGTGTACTATTAAAGTATCTGCGGGCCCTGTACAGTACGCCCAGCTTCTGAGAGGCCAACTTTACTCTGGCTTCGATGGAGCGAGTGAATGTAAATGGAGTACCTGAGCTGGTCACTTATAGTTACATCAAGCATATCAATGGAAGGCCTGTTCGGAAGATTGCTTCCGTTGAAGGAGACTAGATTATCATTTGGATCCCTTTTAGACGTAATCAGACAGGATTGGGTCTTTGAAACATTAAATTCTACGAGATTAAAATAAATGAGACGACGAGTCTAAAATAAATCTTGCATGAATATTATTATGGGTACATATTTTAGCCCGAGCAGTATACTGCACTCTTCGCCGTATAAGCTATAGCAGCGCTGCAGCCCCGTATTATGGAATCTTTATAAGTAAGACTGCAAGTGTTTATTTAGTACCTTATTCTGAAAAAAAAATCCACAAAAAAAATCTTTGCTTTTAAATTCAAACTTGGAACGATATTACCAGTTTAACGATTCCCCCTCGAACACCTCTTATATATATTTTTAATACCAGTCCTTACCCAACTTCTTGAAGGTTTCGGATTTTGTTCACAAATGTCTCTTGAGTAGTTACTCTGACTTAATAATTCAACAAAATGTCGATATTTACACAATTTTATGTACATTTAATGGCTTCTACCAAAACCACCTAGATCACATGGCCGGAAAACTGATTCAAATGAACAAGTTCTTTTATGAGAAACTCTTAAAATGCGTTATTTTAAATTAACTAAAACAATTTTTTAATGTTTCAATTAATACTTTTTTTTGAGGATCTCATACAGTGATGGAGCTGTGGTCTAGGTGGTTTTGCTTCTATGCAGTAGTTGCCTGTTTATAAAATATGACACACACGCAATCAAAAAATGCCTATTACCTAAAATAAAATTAGCCTGCGTGTTCAGTCAATCGCAAAAATCTACGCAAGTGAATTGAATTATGGTTAAGTTCGTAATCTAATTGAATTTCTCGATCCCAATTGTTTTAAATTGCGCAGAGTTTTGCCTCAGAAAATTGGTATGAAAATCATGTCAGTAAATTTGTATCCAAAGTACTCCAAACTCTACTGGTGGGTAGTGGGTTATCTCTCGAATTCCCACCCCAACCTCCCCCTTGCCCCTCTCAGCCCCTCTGGCCGATACTACCCCCGCCCTCCAGTCGCTGCCATCCCTCGGAGGGGGAGGTCGTGTAGGTTCTGCATTGAACATCCCTGTCGCCACTTGCCAGGAAAGTCCAAGTATCGCCGTGGAAACAATCAAAGCTTGGCCTTCAATTAATTGCTGTGTGTGTTACGAACTTTTTGGGAAGAAATGTGATCGATTTCAGCGGTAAATTTAATTAGCGCGCGTTTCTTTTTAGATACGATAGTAAATATAATATGTTGGTGAAGTTTGAACGTGTGACATTTTTAAAGAGTGTATTCAATGTATTTATTGATACGAAGTGCTGATATCTGTTATAGGTAACAGGTGAGATATTAAACGTTATTTAATTCATTACTTTGTGTTATAGAATATTGTATATTTTATGTATTAATAATTATCAGAAATCTGTTTGTCTAGCGTCATCTAGTTGCTTTTTTCTGTCTGTAGTTTATAGGTCAAAGCAAATATTTTCAGTTCGAGTTGTGAAATTTTTAAATGTCCATTTATTTGTCATAAAACACGACAACCAGGCATATTTTTCTGAAAGAAGAGTTGAAACTCGGTTGAAGCAGGGTGTTCAAAAAACCCAGTCATAAGTCATTGATGTACGGAGCAATTACCAAAAGAAATAAAATTAGAAGAAAATTTTAATTCAAATTACGAAAATATGTGACTGATTAAATCTAAAAAATGATTTTTAAATAATACGTGTTTAAGGATTGTATTAGGACATAGATCACTATGTAGCTATTTAAAATACCACAAATAAATAATACCGACATTATTTTTAAATATTCATATTGAATCAATAAGCTCAAAGGTATATGAGTTTATGTACATACACATTTAAAATATTTAACCCTTCAAAAATCCAACAACGTATTGATAGCAGGAAGCAAATACGTATTCCTTTTGAAGACTTGAATTCTTCCGCACCGCTGCACTATCCGAAAATATCCGTAGGCTTTCGATATTCCCCGAGTTGCTTTCTTTCAGAACATTATCCGCCCGTTCGACTTTAATCCAGTATATATTGAATTTGATCTAGGGCTACAAAACAAAACATCATTATCACAATTGGTCTCGGAGGTCTATAGATTGCATTCTAATTAGCGTCCTACCTATCTCAACACTGAATGTTTTCAGCTCCATAATTTGTCACAGAGATCCATAGATTGTGATAAATTCCTCACCTATATCAACTCTAAACTATCTTCTTTGTGTTCTATATTATCATAATTCGTCTCAAAGATCCATAGATAGTACCTAGTTCTTTGAACAATAGACTAGTGGCATTATAATAATAATATATTTGGCGAATTTATATAGCGCTATTTTCGTGAAAAATCACCACAAGAGCATGTTTCTAATTTTCAATTATTTAATAAATCAAAACAAAATATCCTCTGAAATCATAATTTATGTAAGTAGGCACTTAAACCATATATTTAATATATATTTTAATTGCAAATAAGGAATTAGACAATTTGTCCAAAGATACGTCACTATCTCAATGACATATCTTTTTTTTAAATTTCTTGAAGTAAACCGGTCAGTGGTTGAGTGGGCATAGCGCTTGGGTCTCACCCGAGCGTCGCGTGTTCGATTCCTCGGCTGGCTAAGTCCTCCATCACAACACAAGCAACATTTTCGGCTTTCTGTGATGGTAGTAGGAGATTTTCAAACATTGTTGGGTTATTCGTAACCCGGGAATGTTTGTCTTTCTTTTAAAAAAATTTAAATTTAAAATATGTGTATACCATAATACACATACCATAATATTGAAAAAAATGCTAATAATAAAGTCAAATTAAACATGATTTCCCATTTAAAAAAATAATCTTTACTGAGCCATTAAAACAGCGACTATCTTGAAAAGGAAACTGTACGTACAAACAAATTGACAGACAGACCAACCAACTTATTATGTTTTCTCGACTCTTTATTATTGTAATTCGTCTCAAAGATCCATGGATTACAATTAGTTCCTTACTTATCTCAACCAATTTGGTATGTTTCCTCGACTCTATATTATTGTAATTTATCTCAAAGATCCATGGATTACAATTAGTTCACTACCTATCTCAACCAACTTGGTATGTTTTCTCGACTATATATTATTGTAATTGGTCTCAAAAATCCACGGATTACAATTAGTTCCCTACCTATCTCAACTCCCAGCGTATGTTTCCACTCTATTGGCGGCGTAAATTTTTCCTTGTTTCTCTTCACAGCTGAATGGATGGACGGTTTCCTGATATGATGCAGTTTATTTATGCAATACGAGGCATGAATGGCAATCGGGAACATTAAAATAATACGTACTTCCGTCTCCATCAAGTGTTGATTACAGCATGTCTTGCTCTGTACACGTCCATGTTATTGGTCTTGCTTTCTTCGTGTTCGCTTTTGCGGCTCCTATTATACGCACTTATCAAACAACTTCCTGATGATACATTTCTAAGAAACGTCGATCAGTTCCTTGACATTTTTTATTGCTTTGTAATTGTCGTGGTTTATTTATTAATGTAGTGGGTGTGACTACATGATGACCGTAAATCGTTTGGTAATGTAAATAAAACCTTATTTAGTTATGTTTCTCAACTCGTGTTGTGGTTTTAATGCATTTGAAATCAAATTATATTTTGTTAGTATTTACCTGCAAATTTCTACAGGTAAAAAGCCTGACTCCGCACAAGAACCCTGACTGCACTATTGTATTATTGTATTACCAACGGAATTATATTATTATTTTCTTACTGAAGACAATATTAGCGATTTTTAAACGAAAATCTGTAACAGAAATATCAGAAAAAGATACGGTCACGGTGATTTCTATATTGACATAATGCGTTTTATATTTTACCTAGCCTCTTCATAATATCGATAATGGATTCGAATAATGTATTAGCTTCAGACACCAATAGATGTGTAATACGTTGTTCGGGTCACTAACTTCCTTGGTCTGTATTAGGTACTGTATTGGCTGTGGGTCGATACGAACTCCAATGAGCCGTCAAAGCTTTTCCTCTTCTTTGTACCCTTACTGGGTCATAAAGCTCTACGGTGAGATCTTAAAGTGGTCGTGGTATTGGACTGACCTAAATTGGTTTTGAAGTTTTAGTGGTTGCCTTTTTAGTTTGAAGAGTAATGGCGGTATCATTTCCATTACGGACTGGCTACATCGAAAGGTCTAGACTTATTGTATTGAATTCTTTCTTGGAAACAGGTACATTTAAGTACAAGAGTCGCAACTAAGCGGATCAAGTGGGACTATAATTGAAATATTTTGGCATTTAGTTGTTCGTAATATTATGTATAAAAATGAACACATAGCTCTTCTCTCATTTGATTATTTTTGGCATATTTGCCTTTCCTTAGTTATTATACATCTCACAGCTTTGTTTGAATATTTTATTTTATTTTATTTTATTTATTTATTTATTTAACGCCCAGAGGGCTTTTACATGGTTGGTAGTATACATAATTTTAATTTGACAGATACTTTAAAAGTTACAAAAAAAAATTACATTTGATAAAAGCTATGCAACAAGTCATACAAACACAAGAAACAAAAACAGAAAATTACAGCTATTTGTAGGTTTACATGATGTGTTTAGGAGTATTGTTGAAATAAATGTTTTAAATGATCCACAAAACTTGCCAAGTTGGTATTGAATATAATATCAACATCACCCAAGTTTATAATAGTTCGTTTAGGTTTCATTTTCTTTCTTCTGTGGCATCTGCAGTTGCGGTACGTTGTAAAGTTAAAGGGTTCGGGAGGGGAGTAATATGGGAAATAGAAAGATTGTGAAGTACCTTATGAAGCCACAAAGTTTATAAACAATACACATTTACTATGCTCTGTGCAAAATATGAAAGTAAACAAGTTAGCATCATCTGCATTAGCATTGTGTAAACATCGCGTCTTCAGTACTTATCTACTCCCATCTCGTGTGTAGACCGTAGACCTCATCACCAAATCTGTGTACATTTTGTACCCACTTTTCTCGTATGTTGAACCTACGTATCAAAAGTTCAGGCAAGTCAGACACCGTAATTTCCCGGTTCCAGAGATCGCAGAGATGATTGAATTCTGGAACGATCTCTCTCTTCTTATCAGAGCATTTCCCGCGCGTTCTCGTGTCACTGTCTGCCGTAGCAATTTGGAGGGAATATTTTCCTTCTTGAGGGGGACAGCTTTTTCCCTTTCGCGATACTTATTTTCCTTTTCAACGTTGATTTTTCTGAGGCGATGGGAAATCAGTGAACTGCGCTACGAGTTGCAGAAAGCAATTTTCTCCCTCGAAAGATGGTATCAGATAAATCTAAAAATACCAACTTCGGCTGTTGCATTGTTGTTTTAATGGCTTTCTATCAGTCAATGGGTTTTTATGCCATGCGGAACGTGTTTCTAATCTGCCCAAGATATGCAGACCCCTTTATTAATGCATTTGGAAAGGTTATATTTTATTTGCTTCCATCAACTAGTTCAAATGTTTTTGTCACTTCACATAGAATAATGTTTTTTTCCTTTTTTTCCAGTTTGCTGCTTGGGTAGATGCCGTGATCTTCGTCTTCAGCCTTGAGAATGAAGCAAGTTTCAACGCCATCTACACCTACTACCATAAAATGGCTCACCTGAGAAATTCTACAGAAATACCTTTCATTCTAGTTGGCACACAAGGTAAACCATCTATATTTATCTCAATTACACTTTTTAATGAACTAAATTTAACCGACTTAAGGCGGCGATACACATGCCTGTAAAATGGAACAGTAGCTTGCATGCATGTTAATGGCATGTACAAGTTACTGGCGCAATGAGAATACACATGCAAGTTAAACTTGCATGCAAGTTGCGTCCTTGCATGCCTGTATTTGCAAGACGTATACACATGCCAGTCACTAGACAGTACGTGTCTCAAATCACTCTGAGACTGAGTAGTCTCAAGCTTTTTGGCAATGGAAAACATTCGAAGTGAATTAAATATCATCGTATTGCAATTGGCAGTACAATGTGTACTGCCAATTGTATTGTAATGTCTACTGGCATGCCCGTACCTGTCGCGACGTTCACACATGCCGGTTTCATAGCCCCCCTCGTCCCCTCCCTCAACTTGCATGCCAGTAAATCAAATGTTGTGCAATCTACTTGCAAGGCAGGTACAGGCATGCAAGTTAGCGTATACACATGATAGTAGCTGGCATGTGCAAGGAGCTTGCATGCAAGTGTGCCAGCTACAGGCATGTGTATTCCCGGCTTTATAATCAAGGCACACAGCGATATCGTATGTCTTTTCAAAATAGGGATTGACAGATTAAACGCTATGGATTTTACTAGCCTTGTTATTTTGCCTGTACCTACGCGTGATACACGACGGATTGCTCTGAATAATGTTCCATAGTCTGCTAATAATTATTTCGAAAATTCGCCAAATCATAGGCTATCAGACTTCGAAATAAGTATAGTTTAATCGATGTTTACTGCCACCACTAAACCAAACTAAAATTCAGTCTATTAGAATATTTGTAACAGATCTATTTTTTTTCATGTGCACATTTTATCTTTGTAATAATGTTTCAATGTTCTGTAAAATACCCAATCTGGTGTAGTAAAGGTCTGCTTAATACAAACATGCTTTACAACAAAAATTTAAAAATATCAACAATGTTACTACACATTGCTCTGTAACTACTTTCACAGTACCTTAAAAACTAATTTTGTACTCTTGTTATTATTACAATTATTGAACTCCTTTGTACAACAGAACTCTCTATGATAACTTACTTGTATTATACATTGTACCTGCTAATATGGTTCATACTCACTTTTGTACTAGATGTCCACTTATTATTGTACTCCTAAACAACTTACTGACAACAATAAATACGTACATGTAAAAGCCTCCAAGTCGTGAATAATTAAATAAATTTCCCTACTTACGATGGAGGCCATTTTGTTGTGTGTTCATATATTTTTATTTGAATTTATTACATTTTTTTACAGACACAATCAGTGAAGACAGTCCCCGAGTTATAGACGATATCAAAGCCCGAAAGCTCGCCACTGAATTGAAGAGGTGTTCCTATTACGAAACCTGTGCTACTTACGGCCTGAACGTCGAACGTGTATTCCAAGATGGTGATTATTTTTCTGACAATTTTTTTATTGTATTTAATTTTAATTTTTACCTATTTTCTGTTCTACCATATTATTTTTAATTTGTTTAAAAATGCTGACACGTAAAAACTAAATTCACTCGATATAAATAATTTAATTTTCTTTTTGTGACGAAACAGTCTCACCGGTATTTATAACGCAACATTTCTTTATGATTTGTTGAAGAAACGATTGTTATAAAACGTCTCCGTGTGTTCTACTTTTATCTATTCCCGGGCAGGTACCAAGAATGCCATAGATGGGAAGCCATTTTTTTACTGGCAACCCTCGCAAGTTGTTGTTTACATTTCTGACAGTTGGTACGACGTCTTTGTATTTTCAGAGATCGAAGTAATTTTGGATGCAACTATTTTACGTATTCTTGAATGAAAACATGGACAGAATCAATGTATTTGGCGACATGTCGCCTCTGCCTAGTCTAAGGCGGAGAAGTTCTTGTTATAATTTGCAAAAAGCCGAATTAAATGGCCGCCGAACTTCATCGAAATTTACTCGTTAGTATTTATATTTTTTATACATTATTTTGCCCTTTATTCACAATATTTTTGTTTTCTGTCTTAAATACAACCTCCCGATTTCTATTTAGCGTAAAGTTATTTTGTGAGAGTATTTGTGTTCAAATTTGTACGATTTCGTGTGACTTTTATGTAAGAAAAATGCTGCTGAAAATTATTTTTTCTGCAATAATAGATCTGGTAATTTGTCTATTTTCAAAACCGGTTTTGAATTTGGACTTCTCTGCTTCCCTATCGTAAACCTACCTGAACTATACCTGACCAAAATTAAAGGGTTCATAGGGGTCTCATTGTGTATTTTTGTGTAGGTAGATTTGAAATACCTGCATTCTAAATTCGTAAACAACATAATGCTGCACAACAATACTAGATAATTTACTTTATAAAAACAGTTACATGTACATTATTCTTCTTCCTCCCCATGACTTGTCAGTTTTGGACAGATTCTTTATTTTTTTATAACATTAACTCCACACATGCCCCCCCTAAAAATATCCAGTTTTTCTGATTCTTGGTGACTCTCCACCCATCCCAAGTCAACAGTCACTCTATCTCATGTATGAGCAACCTGTGCTTCACTTTCCCATCCAAGGACGCCATCCAATGAGTTATTCCTGAGATTGGATACTGTAATGACATATAGACAATAGAGAACACAAAACAGTATCAAAACCTAATGAAGTTTGTTAAAATTTATCTTTCATCACCTTGCAGTAGTGTCTATAATAGTGAGATACTATTTTCGGAAGCTGGTATTGTTTACGAAGAAAAACAATCGTCTGCTACCAGCAATCGCTGAAAAACTGGTTTTTATTCACCACAATTTGCCTCGGATTGATTTTAAATATTAAATAACGTAATACTTTCTTATAAAATAGACCTTTTTTGATTGAAATGCATTTTCATTTTCTTTATTAGGTATTCGGTATTCGACTTGGATATCGAATATTAAAAAAATAGCCAAATACTGAATAGTGACCGAATATTCATTGCATCTCTAGTTGACAACCTTTAATTTAATCTATTTTCAAGATTCCTAATCCAGTCGTTTGTCTTTCTATCTCACAAGGAGACTCCTAGCATACTTCTTACCATGGCTTTTATTAAGCTTGTTATAGCAGTTATTTATGTTGTGGTATATTGAGCAATATTTGGTGAAATAACTTATTTGTTTTATTTATTTCAGCATGTCAGAAGATAGTCCAGCAGCGACTGTCTTCGTCCACGTCTTGCCTCACCCCCGGCAACTCTCGGCCCTCCACACCACTGGGCGCGCCGCCCCTCGGTGCCCCCCTGAGGGCGCAGCCCAACGTGTCCAGTCTGCATCCCTCGCACTCGCCCAATCACGCCAACTACAATCACGGGAAGGTAAACAAACCTAACCTTACCTATCTTTACGTAACTTTATCTAACCTAACCTAAATTTTCCTAACTTTAACATAGTTAGTCTGGCAACAAGAGAATGTGTGATGGTTGATGCCCAGAACCGATTTTGCAGAAGGAAGGTCAACTGGAAAATATCACCAATCACCATTCTGGATTACTTCAGCAAAGTTTCGCATTACGTGATGGGCAATGCGCATTTTTAATTTGCCAAATTCTACCTAACCTAACCTTTACATTATCTAGCTTTAAAATTCCATGCAAAACTCAGCCAAAAAATGTATTTTTTAATCTTTGTCAGTTTTTACCTGTCTATATCAACCTTTCCTTTCATATCGTAGAACACAATGGCATTTAGACAATTTATCCTGCAACTACCAAAGCATGTACAATGATAAGAGAGTTTACCAATTCTTATCATGAATTAAGATTGTTTGCTATCATTTTTTATCTGACGAAAATCATTTTTGCTATTGATTGACCTTTGCTTACATCTTTTTTCTATTTCAGGATACACTATCGAGAGGTAGCCACGCACTGTCCGCCTCCTCAAATCATATCCACCGAACGATGGCAGGTCCCAACGATAATAACGCCCCGTCTCAAATAGTCGACCTTCACGCCATGAACGGGCCCGACAACACCAGATGGGGCCATACGCTTGCTAGCCATGCGTCAACGCAAGGTCTAGTAACCATAGCGACGGAAAACAACAACATTGCTAAGTTCGCCGCTCCCGCTTGTCTAGATAACCTACAATTACCAAACACGCAGTATAAAGAATCTAAAGATCTACCGACGCCTTCCTCAACTCCAACCACATCTAGGAAGACGAGAAGACGGTCCAACCTCTTTACCCCTTCAAAGAAAGGAGATGATAAGTTTAAAAATGGGGAGTTGGGATCTGGAAGGGCGATACCTATAAAGCAAGGATATTTGTATAAGAAAAGCAGTAAAGCTTTGAATAAAGAGTGGAAGAAAAAGTATGTCGCTCTTTGTGATGACGGCAGATTGACGTATCATCCCAGTATCAATGTAAGTATAAAAGATTAATATTGTCTGAAGAGTGTAAAAAATGTGTAACACTTCGCTCATACAATAAGTGGTAGATGACAATATTATGTGACGATGATCTACATTTACCGAATCGAGAAATCTAATTACCTACGTAATACCCTGATATCGGTGTACGAGCTCACCCATAGATGGCGCTAGATTAGTGTATTAGGTTACCCATAGATGTCGTTAGCTGTCTGCAATAATAGGATAATATATTAGATGAGAACCTCAAGGCTGGGGTCTTACTCCAACTGCCTCTTAATTAAGATGTCAGAGCCATTGTCAATCTATCACAATAAAAGTTCAAGTATTTTGTTGAATCGGAGTTTTTGAAAAAACCCCGGAGATACAACACTAGTTTTTAAATAATTTTAGGATCTCTTCATTATTGTAATATGGTTGTCTATGGTTTTATCACACAGATGTCTCAGTAATTTGTATTCATATTGCATCCTTTGTCCTTCCTTTGCTAGTTTCACACCTCAATGTAATAGATTTGCTGGCATTAGAATTTCATTGCGGACTGCCATAACCTTCGCTTTGAAAACATTTTATTAATGACTGCTGCTTTCAGCCGTCCGTTAATTGAATTATATTCTTTTGTTAATATTATTGCTGTATTCAAATCATTTTGGGTATAATAATCAACAGTTTATTTATATTTGTTTTTCAGGATTATATGGAGAATGTGCATGGTAAGGAGATATCTTTGCAGTATGTGACAGTAAAGGTTCCCGGACAGAAACCCAGGGGATCTAAATCAATAATCACCACACTACCCGGTGGTCACTCGGCTTACAACAATGGTGGCCACCTCAATGATGGCATCGGTGGGTTGTCTCTAAGCAGTAAGTACCTCGTGTGGATTTAATTGATATTATCATGATTTATAAATGAATTATGTAGGTACCTATGTACTGTCAATTTTATGCACGCTTTAGAACACTAAACTAGAAAAGGTTAATGTTTAATCAAGGTTTGAACTCTGTGTTACTATTCGGTAAACAAGCAAATCATGGTGACCATGGTCACCTATCGAGGTGACCAATAGATTCACTGAGAATGTTCAGCACATACTTTTGTGCAAAAATTCTATTGATTGTTTAACACATATTAATTGTAGTTGGACAATATCATTACACACAGGGTTATTTTGTATAATTAACGATCATGTGAACATTAATAGGCTAGATTAAATTATTAATAATTAGTCAAAGAGATACATAAAAGGTCATTATCCTAAGTGAAGTAAATAACACTTCATTTTATCTATTGTTTATAAATATATTGCACGAGATGCTAGCAATTTTTTTACAAATCAGTATCATTTTTATAGGCTATCAATCAAAGGATGGAAAAATCCAACGTCTAACTGACAAAGTTCTCCTCACAGCGTACGAAGTTCTAAAGGAACCTGGTCGGGGAAGTCTGACAGCTTCCGGAAACCAGATGCAGGATGACATCAGCACCTCAAGCAGCCTCGTGGTGTCCACCAACGGAGACTCGCTGGCACCCTCGGGGGCTGGCTCCAAGATGGATACTCCCCATGTCAAGAAGAGGCACCGCAGGATGAAGAGCAGTGGCCTGAAGAAGGATGGGGATGGAGACGGTGAGTTACAGATCGATCTTTGGTTAATTATTTATCACCTTTACATTGACTTGCTAATTGGCATTTGTAGTAATGGTCAAGTAGCATTTGTAGAAACCGGTGCTTGGATAAGTTATGTGAGTATTTACAAATAATTTCTTAACCCCTCGGGTCTTTTTGTGTCCTTTTGTACACAGAACACTGACAGCAGTAGAGTATTCTCGTGTATTTTAGGCAGTATACGGACTCATAAAAGTTGTTGTACCTCCTTTTGTATTGTGAGAAATACGATTTAAACAATGTTTGAAAGAGACAACACCACGCTTTGTATTTGCCTTTACCAGTTAACCATAGACACTTCCAAATAATTATAATATATTCCGAGAAGTCATCGGCCGCCATTTCTTTCATGTTGCGAAAGATTTGGCAAATTTTGTCTATTTTTAATTAATTACTTTTATATGAAATGAAAAAAAGTCACATGACAGTAACCTTTATAATACGCCTACGTAATTAAACATGTTTTTTGTTTTATATAAAATGCTTCTTTTACAGTTTCCAAGAAAAAGCAATCACTAAGCGACGAAACATTCGTAAAGAAATTCCTCTTAGAAAATCTTTTTAAAATCAAAATTTTAATCTTCTTAACTGCAAATGTCCATTTGTAGGTCTTTTTATCTGCTTTCAAAAACAGTATTTGATTTTGTGCTTCATTCAAAAAAAGCAAATCTATTTATAAATTCACTTAAAACGTGAATATTTCTAAATGAGTCATAAATCTGACAGATCTTTTAAAGTAACTTGACCATGAAATCTCAAAACACCCCAGGGGTTAATCATTAGTTATTTTGGACATTTGGTTTATGCATGCAGTTGTCTTACAAAAATGTATAAAAACGAAAAAAAAGGAAACATATTTGATTTCGATTCCCGATTGAACAAATGTCACTAAAAAAAAATTATTTTCATCATACTTGGATATTTTTGTGCCAATTCATAATTTTGTGAGCTCAATTATTTATGTCTAGTGTCAAAATTTTGATGTCATTCTTTTACGCAAAATTAAAATACTATTTTATGCCATTCTTGTGAAAAATCGTGGGCATCATAAGTGACTTGTAATTAAATTTTAAAATGAAACATTAAAACTTTATTATTATTTTATTGACAGTAACATAAAACAGAACAAGATAAAATAATAGTCACGGTTAGGCTTGTTTTTTTTCTTCACTTTTCTTCAATGTTCTCTTTTGTTGTGGAACCTGTGTTTACTTATCGTTCTTAACCTTTGTCCCTTTTCCAGACCAAGAAGTGTACGAGTTCTGCATTGTGTCGCTGGACGGCAAGCGGTGGCGCTTCGAGGCGGGCAGTTGCGAAGAGCGCGACGCATGGGTGGCAGCCGTGGAGCGCCAGATCCTGGCCAGCCTTCAGGGGCCTGGAGGCGCTGAGGCCGCTATCTCACGCCACGTGCACCTCGTGCCCGGGAACGGTACCTGTGTGGATTGCGACGCACTCGGTAAGTAATACCTTTGACAAACTGACTAGCCACTACCCCTTGCTTCATTCAAATTCGTATATACCCTTCTTCTTAACATGACCCGACTCAAGTATTTGGTTCTCCTGATCATGTCATTACCTATCATCTACCATTCATATTCACATCACATACTCTAATTACACTCCTTTCTTTGTAGATCCGGTCTACATGCCAAAACCATCTAAGCATCCCTTTCTTAAGCTTAACTATTACGCTTACAACATCATTCTTTCCAGATATCCACATTATTCATAGATTCATACAAAGTTTTACAGCACATACGCATCAGGGATCACATTTCTACAGCATTCAGTTCACTTTCATCCTTCGTCTGCCAGTTCCATGCCTCGCTTGCCACTGTTGATAATTATTATTAATTAGCGCCAACCTGTTAAAAATCACGGGTTGTGTGAATTCTTGACAAATCAGTTCTAATTTAAAAAATGACAAATAAAATAACTTTCTTTTAATATATTATATTTTAGGTAGATCCACTTTAATCTGAATTCTTGACATGATCAATTACTATTTTGAAAATGACGCGTAAATTCAAAGCAAAACCGAGTTCATTAAACCAGAGTTAACAAGCAGACATACAAACAAAATAAGTATTTTAATCTTTGATTAGGATTATTGATATCAGCGTAAGTCGTATTTAGCAAGATTTGAGATTGCCCTTAGAATGGTTCCCCCTGATCTTCAAACACACATCACTTTTTTACAAATTGTATAAGATTACCTGATATCTGATAATCCAGGGTAAGATTAATGAAAGAGTGAAATCTAGTGGCTATGAAGCTTGACTGTTCTGTTTAGTTGCTCTGTACAGTGAATATTGGAAAGGGTACCATAAGAACAAAATAATTTAATAGAGCAACTAGCTATTAAATTATAAGAAACTAAGCAATTCTTATTGAATGTTTACTTACATATTATATTCAATTGTTCATTGCAGATCCGGACTGGGCGAGCTTAAATCTCGGTGTACTGATGTGCATTGAGTGTTCAGGAGTACATCGGAATCTCGGCTCTCATATATCAAGAGTTAGATCTCTGGAATTGGATGAATGGCCGTAAGTACATTCTCTAAAATTACACACACACTGTTATTCTTTTTTACGTACCGTAAAAATATTTGTCTTTAACCCCTCAAGCCTCGGAAGGACATTACTAGCTACAAACATCATATTCCTTTAGGACATATCTGACCGGGGCGTCCATTCGTTATAAAAGTTTTTTTTTTATTTTCTGTAATGCGGAGTAATATCCAAAAAATTGTCGAGAGTGTATGATTACAAATTGGCAGGATTTTTTTTGACATTTGAAAGTAAAAAAATATTTATCTTTTTATTGTATAAACGGCGTACAAAGTGAAGTGACAGTTTTATTACTAATTCCCTAAACAGAAGGAATGTGTTTTCTAAATATCGAAGTCTTTAAAAATTATGGACGTCTTGAGTCAAAATGTTTTTTTTGTTAACATTTTCATGCTTGATATTAAAATGTTGATTATTTAGAAATGACAACGTTTATTATCTAGAAGGCAATTTTATCTAGTTTCTAAAATGTTACTTTTTTTTATAACCACTTCGAAAATAAGAAATATAAAGCATATTTTAAATATGTCAGAAGCATTCAGAAAGTCCATGAAATTTCGCCGTGTCGTTGGGACTTGTAGATAAGAAATGAGCTACTCAGTACAAAGAGCTCTGTTGTAGTCATTAGTTGTTGAAGAAATGAGCTACTCAGTGCAAAAAGCTCTGTGGTAGTCATTAGTTGTTGAAGAAATGAGCTACTCAGTACAAAAAGCTCTGTGGTAGTCTTTAATTGTTGAAGAAATCAGCTACTCAGTACAAAAATGCTAAAATGTACCTATCATGAAATTTGCTACACCTGTTTATATTTTGCCATGGATGATGTACATAAAGATAGTACTTTTTTAACCTTGCATAACTAATGATGTTTGTATTTTCAGGCCTGGTCACCTGAGTGTGATGTTGTCAATAGGCAACATGTTGGCCAACTCAGTTTGGGAGGCGGATCTCCGAGGTAACTACAAACCTATCCCCACTTCCTCCAGGGAAGAAAAAGAAAGGTAACTTTTTTATAATAAGAAAAATACAAAATAGTTTTCATGATTTATGCTTCTCATACATGGTGTCCGGAATGTCGCAGTATAACCTGTCCTTAGTCTTTCACTTTATTCGTAACAAATAAATATGAATTAATTCTTTTTCCAGGTGGATAAGACTAAAATATGAGCGTAAAGCCTTCCTGGCCGGATGTTGCGAGGACGTGGGGGGCGCCTGCCTGGCGGCCTTGGGGGGTGAACTGCCCCCGCTGCTGGGGGCCCTAGCACGCGCACGAGCTCCCGACGTAAACCTGCGCGGCGGAGGCAGGGCCCCCCTGCATCTGGCGTGCGCCGCTGGGGATTTGCCAGTCGCTCAGCTTCTGATATGGGTACGAATAAACACTTTTAACGTAACATTTTTTTAATGATTCCATTAGTTCAACAAATAAGCTTGGCTTTATTATTTATTTTTAATGTGAATACCTCACAAGAGTCCCAACTGACTGAAGCCAGTGGGAGTTTGGCATCCCTAATTGTTATGGAGTATATTGTGAGGCTGAAAGAGAAGTGGGAGGGGTCTGTTCACTATACACTGCTAAAGTCATTTCAAACAATGTTTTGATTCTGAAAGGTACCTAGAGTTTCTATTGAGAGTTCGTTATTAATTCAAAAACCTATTTTACCTTTTTTGTTTGTTATTTTCATTAACTAACTTTGTTTTAAATATATTTTCAGAACAACGCCAACCCTAATCTGTTGGACGCGGACAACATGTCGTGTCTCCAACTGGCACGCCTCGCCGCCGCTCAGATCGCCACCTCCCCGGCGCAGCGCACCTGCCACCTGCAGGTCACCTGCCCTATACACAACGCACAGAACCTGTCTGGGGCCAACTCTACCAACAGCTCCACAGGATCCACCAAGAATCACGCCGTCCCCAACTCCAACCAAGCCAAACAGAATTACTCTTCGTCCCCCAGCCAAGCGACCACCTGCATCTGCACCCTTCTCAATATGCTATCCCCTCTCAACTCGGCCAACTCTCTCATTGACTTGCTGATCGCTCTCCAAAACAATTCCATAGCCAACACAATCTCTAACCAAAACAACGCCATCGCCAACACCCAGCTTAACACTTCGCAAAATACTCTTTTCGCCGGCGGAAACGATTCCCACGGGAGCGGCACAAGTCTCAATAGCAACAATAGCGCAATCACCGGTTTCGTAATTCCAAATAATTCTAATAATACTCTAGGAAGACAAAATAATATTAATATGGGAAACGGACGGTGCCAGCCCCCTGTCGGCGGCAGCATAGTTTAAATTGATATTAGATAAATCATATTTTATTTATTTGGTTGTGTTATCAATGTGAGTTAAATTATCGGGAAAGTATCAATGAAATGTTTTAAACATAGTTTCGTAATAAATTTGTCAATTTGGCCGAATTAATAATACATTGTGATTTTTCTGCAATGCATGATTATTCAATATTATGATTATATTGTGACTTCAGTAAAAATGACTGACAAATTAATAGAAAAATAAAAGTGAGATATTGATCAATAGAGAAAACCCCTCACAATTATCATTCGTCTTAAGTTGGAAATAAATAATTAGATTTATCTCAGAAATTACCTTTTATCAATATTAAAGTGTAAATAACACTCCTGTTACCTGTGGTAGAATTGTATAGTGTTTATTTCATTTTAAAGTTTATAATGTTGTTAGCAACATTGAGTAATAATTATCTTTTTATCCTACTTTTTTATTTATTTGTTTTTATGAAGATAGTTTTGTTCTAACTTAGTGTAATAGAGTTATACATTTCAGCATTCCATTTAGAAATAAAACATTAACTTTATCTCGAGACGGAGAAGAAAGGTGTGATTTTTAAAGTTAGCTAATAAAACTAAATAAAACATTTTAATTTATGCCATGTGTGAATTTCGTCCGCCTTGTTGAAACTTACAAAACGTTTTTTTTTTATTTAGAGCTGTCTGAATTTAATTTTCCTAGTGAAAAACAAAGATTTGTGCTAAACAATAATGATTATACTGAAATTCAATTTTCTTAACCCTCTTCAAGCGGACAAAAATAGGGTTCCATTTAAGAGAAGATGCATTTTGCTTTAAACTGCAAAAATTTTAAAACAATATATATTTTAATGATTTTTTTTGTGGCTTTCACCACACCCCAACTATAAAAGTACTGTCTGAATTTAACGCCTACTTTGTAATACAACTCCATGAACTGAAGTTAAAGTCAGTTTTGAGCCATTTGTAAAAAATGTATGTATTTTATTACATTACAAAAAATTTGGTTTCGCTTCCGCACAAATCATTACAAATAAAAAGAACGATTTCCGCATCTCCAGGGCCATATGTGCAAGGATTTATTACCCGTTCTACAAGTTTATTATAGTTTCCTTTTGATTAAATATTCTTCCACACGAGAGACAGGAAGATATGAAAATGTGATACTTGTATCATATTGACCATTGCAAAAAGATTCGTACACAACATGCATGTAGAATTGTCGGACAGCAATGCCTATACAGCCATTCATATAGGACTAAAAGGTAGAACTACCCTTCCCATAGGAAATGTGTTAACACAAGATTAAGAAGTGGTTTTGAATAAGTTTATTCACTTTGAGTGTGTTAGATTTTTCCTTTTTGGGATTTACTTTTCCCTAAAAATGACTGCTAGGACTACTCTGGTAGTGATGTGATAGTGTTGTCCTTTAATTAATCATTGTAGCGCCTTTCTAGCGCTGACAATCGTAGCCACCATTGCTGGAAAATTTTCTGAACTTAAAATTGACTGACCCCTCGAATTTCTGATTAGTTAAATTTGCATGGAGATTGTGGCAAAATTATGTGTGGTTACATCACATGTATTAAATTAAGTGGAAAATGCGTATTTATTATTATTATATAATAAAACTGTTATTTGAAATTTGAACTAGCCGTCTTACAAACCGATAATGAATTTACATACATTGTTACGGTAATTAATAATTAACTAAAAGTTATTCATTGTGCGCCGAATTTTGCGTTAGCCTGGTACAAATTTTAATGTCATCTTTACGTACCTTAATTTGAGGGGTATAAAAGAAAAATCGCCACTATCTACCAATACAAAATGTTCAGCATTAAAAAAAAACAACGATTCGCATATTACACTTTTTGGTTATTTTTATAAAAATTGCAAGCTTATGCATGTTTTTTTTAGATTAGCATTTTCAAATCAATCCTTTTTAATTTGTTTCTGCTCTGATCACAAATGTATGTTGAATAGTGGAGTTCACTCAGTTTAGTGGTGTTTTTGAACCTGAACTTTTGTTAGAATGGCTGTTTTGCACTTTAACCGGCACGGCGGACATATCTGATTTGCAAAGTACTTACATGTTTTCTGGCTCGTGATTGGTGCATTTTGAGAGTGGCGCTTTTGAACCTCACCACAAGTGGAAGAGAGGCAGTTTTGTATTTGACCACTGTTTTATGATGGCTTAGAAGTGTTTTTGATTCAGTTTGAAGATTATGTAGGGAGTAGAGAGTGAAAAAATATATTACTAATCAATCATTAGGTCAAAATCAAAAGGTGGATAATGGCAGTTTTGCTTTAACACCCCTTATTTGATAATTACATTTATTTTTGTTATTTGTTGGAAATGTTGTTTTTCATACTTAAATTTTTTGTTGCTGAATTTTGCACCTGAAATTATAATTTATGTATTCACAAACAATAATTAGGAATTCTTCTCGATTTTAATTTCTGAATAAGATGGCTATATCTTATTTTGAAAAATTATTATTACTTTCTTTGTTAACTATTTTTTACGTTGAATAAAATCAAAATTGTAATGAATAAATTAATAATATAAAAAATATATTTATGTATGTGTTTATAAACACGTAGTTATGTGGATATAAAAATATCTAGATAAGGCATTTGTAGCAATAATTGCAGAATTCGTTATAACCTTTCACGATAGATAGTTGACAGTATTTAAAAGATATTTATTAAATAAATAGTTAAATATGTAAATTAAATTGTATGTTCAAGATCTGCTTTGTGAAATGTTTTTATTTTTATTTTTAATGTTCTCAGCTGTTTTATAATTTATTGGTTATATTTTTAATGGTTCCCTTCTGTACAGGCCAAAGAATTCTTTTCTGTATATATAATCTGTATGAATCGCATAGAAAATTTTGTACATAACAATGTGTTCTTACTGAATTTATCTATAATAATTAATATGTTGATGTTCTGCCTAACATGGAATAAAAACAATTTAATGTATGAAGTCTTTCATTCTTATTTTATACGAGCTCAGACCTGTGAAAAATCACATTGTATCATAAAAAATATAAGTATTTTTTTTTGATCTGATTTCTTTTTTATAAAATTATCCTTTTTTTCGGAAATTAGAGGATTTAAAAACTTTTGGAGCTCTTCGACCCAATTTGAAGACATTTGTGACCGATTTTTGTCAAATTTAACCCAATCGCTGCCATTTACGCGTATCGGCGTACGAACGATCCGTGCCACAACTGCCATCTACGCCGTATCACGTAAATCGCCAGTATGAATGTTTCGAAGATGATATTTCTAAGTTCTAACGGTAGATGGGGCTGAATATTATTTTGTAAAATATTATGAACTGTTTCTTTGCGACATCTCTGGTAAAATATGATAATTTTAATTGTTTATACTACGAAAAACAACATCCAAAAAAGGTCAACAGATTTCTTGACGCAGTCGTTTGAATCTCCCGCCATCGCAGCGTCGTGTGTGTGGATATCACGTGGTTCTTATTACGTTCTCTGTGGTGTGGTTCTAAAAGTTTTTTTAATATTCGGCGGAAATGTGGACTTGAGTTTTTTATTCCCGAATTGAGAATTTAGTTTGCGTATTTTTTTTTAATTTAGTTCGATATTTCTTTTCGTGTGTACTTTTATAAAATCATTTTTGAAACTTTATTTTTAATATCCCTAAATATGTCAAGACGCGATCTCAATGAAGAAGAGATAAGAGAATTCGTCCTCGATATTGACTCTGAAATTGAGGAAAGTGATGATGACTCAGATATTATAACGCAACTTAGTGACAATGAAGATGAGCCTATGGAGACTGAAGTTACCCAAAGAACTTCGTCAGGAAATTGGACTGTGAATTCCGGAAATTTTAAACCAATCATCCATCAATTTAATGATTTTCCATCTGGAATAATCGCGACCCCATTATTATCAGAAAATTCCCCGGAAATAAATTTTTTTGAACACTTTCTAAATACAAATATAATGGCCGAAATTGTCAAGGAGACAAACAAATATTATCAAGCGACTATTAGAAATAAAGTTATTTCTGAACATTCACGGCTTCGCAGGTGGAAAGATACATCAGTTAATGAACTCTACATATTTATTGCAGTGACAATGCTAATGACCAGAAATAAGCACCACACGATAGAAGAGCACTGGTCAAAAGATCCCCTTCTGACAAGTAATATATTTGGCAAGACGATGGCAAGAAATCGTTACCAGATATTGCTGAGTATGCTGCATATGTCAGACCCTGATTCTCAAATTGCTGGTGACAAATTAAATAAAATTAAACTTCTGGTCAATCACACTCGAAAAATGTTCAAAGAAACAATGGTGCCATACGAAAATCTTTGCATTGACGAGAGTATTATAGAGTTCAAAGGACGTCTTAAGTTTAAACAATATATTCCATCCAAACGCCATCGGTTTGGAATAAAAATGTTTATTTTGTGCGACTCGAAGACAGGTTATATTTTAGATATAATTATTTACTGTGGAGATGGGACGGATGTCACTGACAATCAATGTCTTGGGGCTTCAGGAGCTGTTGTCACCACTATGTTAAATGACTACCTCGGTAAAGGCCACAAATTATATGTAGATAATTGGTACACTAGTCCAATATTATTTAAATTTTTGCATGACCACCAAACTAACGCATGTGGAACGGTGCGAAAAAACCGTAAAAACATGCCAAAATTCAACAAATTGAAGAAAGGGGAAATTACTTCTCAGTATTCCGATTCACTGATGGCATTAAAATGGCACGACAAAAGAGAAATTCACATGTTAACGACGCTTCATGATGATAAAGTTTCTCCAACTGGGAAAATAAATTTTAGAACTGGAGAAGTAGTTTCGAAGCCAAATTGTATTCAAGATTATAATAAAAACATGGGCTTAGTAGATAAAGCGGATATGATGATAACTAGTGTAAATTCGCTTAGAAAATCAATTAAGTGGTACAAAAAAGTTTTCTTTCATTTAATCGATTTATTTTTACTGAATTCGTACATTATGCACAAAACCGTTACTTCCAAAAACATTACTTTTCCTGATTTCCAATTATATGTGATAAGACAATTATTAGAAAAATATCATACTACATCGCACCCTGAAGTTGGTCCATGTACGTCACAAGATGTGCCATTACGGTTATCTGCCAAAATGCTAGTAAAACATATGCCGATACCTATACCCGCAAAGGAAAAAACCCAAAAACCTTATAAAAACTGTTATGTTTGTTCTAACACTAAACTTAGACCAAAAATAAGAAAAGCGACGAAGTACATGTGTGGCGAATGTAACGTACCGTTATGTGTTTGGCCATGCTCAACAATATTCCACGAGAAAAAAGAATATTAATTTTAAATCTTAAAAACATTGTGTAAATAAAATGTAGTACAATTTAGTGCAATATCAAATATAAAATGTGAAAAAAGTTGGAGAATCGTTGCCGACTCGATACAATCCATAATGACATGTGAGTGTTTATCTTATATCTCTTTGTTTATTTGTGTTAGTGAGTCAGCACTATGGCGGTTCACCGCACTCAATTATTCTGTCGGTGTTTATTATTTATGTCGAAAATACATAACGGGACACACTCGAGGATTCAAATATCTTATCAAGTATGTACCAAAGATATCAGTAATGAGCATCTAGTATAAACAAAGCCCTCAATGGCAATGGGAATGCCGTAAAGATTAATTTAATTGAGAACTTAAAAAAGGCTGAAATAGCTTGGCGTGTGATAGTTGACAGAGTATATTGCTTGGGCAGGCATTGGGTTAACTAAAAAATTACCAATTTCTCAATTTATTTGCCTTTACTATGCAGACTTCGGTGTTGGGAACTCTTTGAAATCAGTAAAAGGTTCTTATTATAATTGTGTTTATTTATGTTACAATGAAAAGGTCTGGATTAAGCTACACTGTTCATTACCCTTGGGTAGGTAATTCTCTGGCTCCCAAGGAGCTTGCTCTCTGACAATATAATCTCACAAGTACCTGTTACACCTTAGCGACATCTGATGGACTCTGGAGTAAGCTTTATGACTAGCGCCATCTATCGATTAAATACTCTATCTCAGGGCTTCCCTAACTGTGAGTCGCGACGCCCCGGGGCGCCGCGGGATCATCCCAGGGGCGTCGTGAGGCAATCTTCATAGCGTCTTCCACACGCACACTTCGGAGCGACTGAGTCCCGCGCCACTTCACGCCGCCGCGCATCTGGAGTAATATGACTGGGTTAGAAACCCTTTCCAGTCGACCTCACCATCAACACTTTCGACAGCAGAAGAAGAACAGTTAATAGAATTGTCCTGTGACTCCAGCCTTAAGCTCCAATTTAATAAGGATAAGCTACTTGAATTTTGGAGCTCAGTTTATCAAGAATTCATCGCAAAAATCTCAATATCAAAATATAGATAGTGAGACTAGATGAAGCAGACGAAGAGGAAGGTGGGGAAGTGCCTGGCTATTCAAATCTGGTTACTGATTCAAACACAGCTAATGCCATTTCAAGCTACATTTGATTCTGAATGGTTGTCTTTCTCCAGGGTGATAATGAAAGTATCTACCACTCAGGATCATCCTGCAAATATCAATGGCTTTGCGCACACATGCGTTAAGTGCAGTTAGTTGTAAGTAAAAACCATCACTTATTTTGTAAAAGATTTATATGACTTATTTCATGTAGAATGGATAATCACAATAATTTGGTTGCTTTGCGTCTTATAATTTGAGTATTCTTATAAATTGAATTTTCAAAGTGCACTTAAAATTTTGGAATCGTAATAAGAATGATGTACTGAAGTGGAATCAACGAAAAAATCTGCATAAAGTGGCATTTGTGGAAAAATCATCATTCTATTCGGGTTCGAACTTTGAAACATGTTTTCTCAGGCTCAATGGTCTGAAATTTTGGAGAGGTACTCAAAATTAGTGGTCTGAAGTGGAATCAATAACTGTATAAAGTAGCATTTGTTGAAAAATCATCATTCTTTCCAGCTTAAGGCGATGCCATACGTAGTAATGCAAAATCATGTGTTTGAAAATTTGGTCGTCTAGAAATGTTTCACATGCTTTAATTAAATACTGGGAGTAGAATACATCTTGGCCTTTGAAATAATCGATAAGTCTTTTTATAAGCCCAGAAAAAAATAGTGTAAAGGCCTATAAAAACTGCTTTAAAGTTCAAAATCTCCTACTTACGAACCTATTTTCGGTTATGATTTTATTGTATAATATGGAAAATCAAGTTATTTATAAAATGATCGAAAAAAAAACATTTATGCCTGAACATCCACAAAATAAAATAAAAGGCACTTTTTGGCAGTGTTTTTTTCTTGCATAAATCAAAACATGGGGATGGTGTTAAGCGGGAATTTAAACCTTATCGCCATCTACGTAAGGGTTGTTATTGATAGCGGCTCAATTTAAAATATTACACGACGTAGTGCATCGCCTTAAGCCATTTAATATGCAAGGCTTGGGTTCGATCTTTGAAATGATCTGAAAGAACAATTTGGCACTTATCGTGCAGTAGCAACAAGCTGAATATTTTTTATTGAGGTTAAACGCGACGCGCGTTACTACGTGTTTATAGATGGTGTTAATTAATTTATTTTATTAAAATATGCCTTTTGCAAGGTATTCTTATGCTTTACAATTTTAAGAAAAAATATTTGTTTGCGCGCTTACATATGCAATATGAATATGAATATACAGTTTTATCCTTAAAAACTATATATTCATTTTGCGTATGTACGGGCGCAAACAAATAATTTGTTTTAAAATTTAAATCAATACATTGATAAAATAAATTAATTAATGCCATCTATGACACATAGAATATAACGAATGTCCCGTTTAACCTTGATGCTTATTTCGGTTATACCTCTTTCTGTAACTCCATTCAATAAACTCTAGAATTTTTGTTTTGAATTTAAGTTTAATTTTAATATTGTACGTGTTTGTTTGGTGTTTTCAGTCAAGCCATAAAGTATGTTTATACAATGTTTTTAACAGAAATTTATTGCAGTTGCCATTTCTAAAATTGGAACAGATTTAAGACATTCTCCATGGATGTATTATATTTCGATGAGTCACGGAAGCAAAAAAATTATTTCCCCTTTTTTACATCTTATCAGTCCAAATTGACCTCCAGTACTCACAACCGAATCAGGTCAATGCGCACTGCTACTCTCGTGATAATGGTGAAGATATTTCGGGTACGCAATATCGTCTATATGATTTACCCTTGATTTTTCAACAATCTTTGCGCCGACTTGCCAAAGCGCCAACGAGTCAATGTGCAAAGAAGCCAAAGCGCTGATAATATACTCAAAACTAATACAGCGCCCTTCGGGTGTTTACTAGCGCAAGGCGCTGTTTGGCCCTCATTATTTTGTGTTTTGAAATTTTGAAAACTTAAAAAAGTTTTCCTAGTCTGCCATCTATTGACAAGAAGTAAAACCAAATCACAAATTTAGCCAGTGAACAAAAAGGTTAATTTCGGCACTAAACAATGCAGAATGCGTAATTTTATTTGTGGTATCAAACTTAAGATGCCGCTATTATTAAAAAAATTATTAAAACAATACAAAATTTGATATAATTAATAATTTGCTTTGCCCACATAAGAATTTATAAAAGAAAATTAACGTCAAAACTTTACCATAAACAAATAATAGACTACAATAAAAGATATAAATTTGTTTTAGACCACTTTAATATTAATTGCACTCTATCGGTTTCGGAAGCACCCTTCCTTCGTCAGGAGAATATTAAAACTAACAACTGAATTTAACTGAATTTATATATTTTATTGTAAATTATGACGAGCCATAAAGAAAATATGAAATAATAGACTCTTGAAATCAATGACAATGTCGGTATTTACTAACTTCACGGTTGTATTGAAAAATTAAATTAATGCAAAAAGTTTTTTTCTGTACGGCAAGAGTATGGAAAGTTTGTTATCGTATTCATACATCCAGCCGAAATAGCCAATTCAGCTAAAACGTCTTATTTTTAAAGTTTAGAGTTAGACGGATACCAACTTTATATGAGAATGTTATTAACTTTTTATGATAATGAGAGGCAACAATAATAGAATATAATAGAGCGGTTTATAGAAAACCACAATAATGTAGGTATTTATAGGCCCAATATAATTTCAAAATCCGTTTTCGCAATTTCTCGGAGTACCAATACCGATCGATAATAACTTATTGTTAGAACAAACAGGCCTTTATTATACCCAGAGGCGGATTTGCAGTCTTGGCCGCCCTAGGCCCAAGACCATGTAGCCGCCCCTTTCTCAGTACCGATCATATTGACCAGGAGTATCCAAACTTTTCAGTAAGTTCCTAGGGTCAAAACCGTTTTAATTTTCCTGCCATTATCATTCATGGTTCATGGGGTGAGATTTGTCCAGGTCTTGGCGGCGGATACGTCTGCCCACCTGCTGCGTGGCGGGCCGGATCGAGAGAGACTGGGTGAGGGAGGCCTTTTGACCTTTCCAGCCGGACTATCTTGACCCATCGCCTTGCACCGCAGTTGGAGGGATGTATTCATACGTATGTCACTCCTGGACACACTAATCGCCAGATTCCTACCCACATACATACATTTTCCTTTTCAGAACTTCCTATCCTTCCCTTCCTTAAAAAGACCCTCCACACAGCATCACCTAAGATGACATAGGTCGTGAGGGAAAATATTTTCCTCAAAGCCTCCTGTGTGGAATTAATGTAAAAAAATACGCTTGCTAAATTCGCTAGTTCAATTACTGTATAATTGTCGATTGTCGCAGGCCGGATTGATTACATTGGCGGGCCGTTGTTTGGAGACCCCTGATATAGACTATAGACTACATAATGAATTTACTTTATTGACAACTTTTATCGAAATCGATTCAGAAATTTAGTTACCTATAATAGCTGCTAGTTTGTAATACTTTCTAAGGTTTCAAGGATTTGAATAAAACATTTAAAACAGTTTTAGGTTTAATTTATTTAACTAGTTTCAGGTTTATTCTCATACAATAATATATACGTGTTTCACAGTTACAATTAGGGTTGCCAGATACGGGCTGGATAAAAAGTTATTAATAAGTCTCCAAACAAATAAAAGAAATCAGCACCTCTTTTAAATAAAAATCAACTTAAGGTACATATTCGAATATAATAACTAAACTTAAAATACAAATTAAAACGTTGGTAAAAAAATTTACGTAAAGCATTATCTAACATAAAAAAACTGAACTCAAAACAAAAATCTGGCTGTTACAATTCTCGTCTGCACTTAAGTGCAGCAAAATCATTAATAAGATCTTCGCAATCCAATTTCCTTAAAAAATCTGCTTCTATGTTAAGCAAAGCAAGATTGTTCAGCCTTTGCTCCGCCATTGTTGTGCGTAAATAATTTTTTACACGTCGTAAACAAGAAAATGATCGTTCTCCAGAACAGTTACTGGCGGGAGTACACACACACATTCGAAGAGCAATATCCACGTTTGGATAAATGGTTTGAAGATCTTCAGTTCGTAACCATTTTAACAAACTGACAGCATTGTTTCGATCCTTATTTTTCACACTGCAGTGAGCACGAAAATGGAGACATTCTTCTGAAAAATGGGCTTCTAAATCACTAGAATAAATCATTTGCAATGATTTTGCCTTTTCTTCGACTTCAGACGGGCTTAGTTTTGTCAATTGAGTAATAAAATTAAATTTATTATAAAGTGATTTGTAAGCACCCAGTCGTTTTTTTAGTTCTGCTGATAAGGAATCGATTATTACTAAAAAAGTAGCGATTCTGAAATTTTCGCGGCCGTTTTTTTATTGCATCTCTTCACCTGTATTATTCTCGCCTGGAAGTTGTTTAGGCTTCTTACTTTTTAACACTTTTTACGTGAGGTATCGTCCACGTCCTGTAAAATATTTTGTTAATATTGCAGTACATACACGTCGCGTCGCGAATACCTTTAAGAAATTAGAAAAACGCTCGTCAACTCGCTGCAATTGCTGTACGCACACTGGCAATACTGGCATACTGACCACTGCCGGCACTGACTGTGATTGGTTTATTTATGCACTGACTGCTGTCGCCTGTCGCGAGCGGGTGCGTATTTCCAATCCCTACGCGGGTTTGTTCCTCTGGAACGATTTCGGTCGAAAAATGGACAACGGACCACTTTTATTTTTCTGCGATTGATTTCGGTCCACAAATGGACCACATTTCCTACCATTCGTAAAACATTTATTGTAATTATTTAAAACATTTTCTTGGCCAGCCGTTTATTTTGACACGGAGCTATTGCAAATTGCAATGCTTTATCTATTTTGACCATAGATGTCACAAATCCGAACTCCGTAGGCTACTTTAGAACAATGCTAAAAATAAATAAAAATCCTTTGTCTCTTAACCCTCCGTCGGGCGCAGCCGGCCTCAGAGGCCAGCGAAAGACATTTTTTCCCTCTCCAATTCTCAAAGGCGGCCCCCCGCCCCTTCCCTAATTTTACTCGCCTAACTTTAGGAACCTCACACGGTGCCCGTCTTCAATCAGTCGTCGGTCTTTACGCAGCTCACTTACACCTTCCCTGGCTTCACAGGCCGCCTGCGCCCGATTACGTCACAATTTTGAAGGTGACTTTTTTAAGGATATTTTTATGTGCAGTTGTTTATTATACTCAATTATGCTTGTTCTGTATGAACTTTATCAGTATCTTGAGAAATAAGTGCTGTATTAGACCCTGGCCTTTCAGGCAGGGTGCGCCCGATTGAATTATAATTTCAGTTATTCTCTTTTCTGGCATTTTATATACATATGTTTCTGCCGAAATGGCTAGAAAATATGATCTCTCTCAACGCAATTATGTTGATGATATGGTGAAGTTTCTTCTAGATGATGATGCTTCTGAAGATCTAGCTTTGGTTGAAGATTTAGGCGATGAGAGCGATATCGGACAACTGACTCGGCGAAGTCTGAATACAAGTGGAATGCCGATTCAGTTGAAAATTCGCTTGTAAAGGTTTTTTCCTCACGAGAAAAAAAACCCACATCCCCTACAACACCTCCCAAAAGGCGAAAGTGTGGAATATGCGTGTTTGAATTAGGATTTAGGAGGATGACGAATTACGAATGTTTAGGTTGTCATCAACCGATCTGTTTACTCCACGTAAACGCGCTGTGCCAAACTTGTTTTTCGGCTGCTGATTTGGGAACCTCATCGTCCGTATCTGGCTACGGCTGTAGTCAATAGAGACTACCACCTACCTTACCTTTAAATTTTTATTACTTTAAAACTTTTATCACAAGTACATACAGACATACCGTCTAGAATACATCGAAATACACTCCGCATTAAAATTGCCTAAACGATAAGGATTTACAAGTTAATCTAGTACAACGTTTTTAATAATTGAAATCACTTGGTGTTCGACGATTATAGTCAGTTAGATTTGTGAAACAAAGTGTGTAGTGACCTGTGTGGTGATTAAAAAAAAAAAGCAAAAATTATAAAAACATTTCTTAGATCGTAAACAGACTAAACACGCAGGCGCTAAGATCAAGTGTTGTCATTATATCGCCATTGGTCGTAAGTGTCTTCATCTATCTCGCTATTGGCCGAAAGTGTCTGATTTTGAACTGTGCCCTACGGATTGCGGCAAACAGGCGCTAGTCTGACAGGAGTAACTTATCTACTTATCAACACTATTTTCGATCAAGTGACAGTTGCTGTAATATCCAGTGTTTATCTGTGTATAAAATAAACACAATTTGGACCAGTCAACATAAGTGAACCGACTATAACAACATTATGAAGCCGTGTACGCGTAATGCAGCCCGCAGTGGGTCTCCAATTGTAACTCCAGCAGCGTCCTCACAAACGGTACCGGCTAGTTCTCTAGCCGAAATAATGGAGAAGCTCAACAAAATCGATGTCGAGCTCACTCGCATCAAGCCCATGTGGGGAGAGATATCTGACATAAAGAAGAGCCTCGAGTTTGCTCTAGCAGCTATGTCCGATACGGAAAAAAGGGTGGAGGCGGTTGAGAAGAGACTGGAGACTGTCGAAAAGTTAGTTTCGGAGGTTGCATCCATCAAGAAGAACATGGAAATCTTCAGATACGAACTGGACGAGCGCGATCAGCTCTCCCGTGTGAAAAACCTAGAAATCAAGAACGTGCCAATGACGAAGGGAGAAAACTTACTCTGCATAGCCAAGAAAATAGGCGAACAGATTGGCTTTGAACTACAACCAGAAGATGTGGACACAGTGACGCGAGTGGCTACCAAGTCCGCCCAGGTTAAGCCGATAATCATCCGTTTTGCAAGCAAACGGAGAAAGGAGGAATTTCTTGCACTATCTAAGAAGGCCAGGAAGATCACCAGTACCGACCTGAAATATTCCGGACCAGAAGCAATAATTTATGTTAACAACCACTTAACAATCAACAATAAGATTCTGCTCTCCAAAGTTAAAAGCAAGGCACGGGAACCAGGCTACAGATTTGTATGGGTAAAGGACTGTAAGATCTTAGTGAGAAAAAACGATAATTCACCAGCTTTTTTAGTCAGGAGGGAAGACGACCTCCAGAAAATTTCATAAGAAAATACTGCTCATTCTATTACTATTGTTTACTCTTCCCTCTCCCTCTCCCTCCACACGCCCGCTATCCTCCCTCCCCCTCCACACGCCCGCTACCCTCCCTCTCCCTCCACACACCCGCTATCCTCCCTCCCCCTCCACACGCCCGCTACCCTTCCTCTCCCTCCACACGCCCGCTACCCTCCCTCTCATGTTGCAACTGCATTACTATTATATTTATTATACTCTCACAACATTACCTTATTATATCATCATGTTCACAACTCCTGTCAACTGCAAGATGTTCTCACTTTCTGTACACATCATATTATTATGTACTTCATATTTCAAATGTCACTCGATAATTTAACTCGGAATTCTGTAATACTGATGTGCGAATGGCTCATTAAGCGTTCATTTCCAAGTGCACATGTTACTCACAATGTATTATGCTTCTATAGGATCCACTCCTTTTCGTAACGAACAATTACTTAGAGATATTACTATTATTTTATTTTCTGCAGATAATACTATATTGTACCTCACATTCTATTCACGCATTCTCTGTTATTGACACTCAACTGAAAAAGAGTCACTGCCTTTAAGTATTTTTCATCAGAACGTACGCGGTCTGAGGACTAAAACTGACACATTTCTTCGTAGTGTTACGAGCGGTGATTATGACGTTATCGGCATAACAGAGACTTGGCTTACAGATACTATTTCAGATGGTGAGCTTTTTGACTCAAGATACAACGTATTCCGACGCGACAGAAGTATCGAAGGTGTAACCATGGGTGGTGGTGTGCTCCTGGCTGTCAAAAAGGAACTCAATGCAATTTGTAATTACTCATGGTGTTCTACGGATGAGGACATATGGGTTACTCTTCGCATCCCACGTGCAACTGGATTCACTAACGTTCATCTCTGTTGTACATACCTGTCAAAAAGTTTCAACTTCAATGCTCGAATCACCGCCTTCTCGAATGATCTAGGTATTAAGCTTTTGAATCAACCAGACGGCAAGTTTCTTATCATGGGAGACTTTAACCTACCCGATATTACCTGGACTCTTCCTGTGGGTGAGGTTAACCTGATTCCTAGCAACTACACTTCTACAATAAGCTCAACATTTATCGACAATATTAATTACTGTAACCTCCACCAATATAATGGTATTCAAAATACATTAGGAAGAATTCTTGATCTCGTTCTCTGTAATTTTTTGGTACGCGTAGCTCCCGCGAACGATCCGTTGGTTCCTGAGGATGCTCATCATAAATCCATCATTATCACTGCTGAGTTCGTTGAACCCCCGGTCATAAAGGAAAACTCAATTAAACGGCCCTCATTCCACAAGGCTAATTATGATGACATAAGAGATAGCCTGGCACAAGAAGATTGGAACGCACTTAACCTTACCGATTCCGTCAATCCTGCAGTATCGCATTTTTACAATATTATTAATAATTTGATCGCTGATAAGGTTCCATTGAGGCGTACTGGTAAATATTCCTACCCCCCGTGGTATAGCTCATCATTAATAAAACTTATTCGTGAAAAGCAGAAATTTCACAGACTATATACAACCTACAAGAACCCTTCCGATTACATTACTTTTTCAAGGCTACGCACCAGACAGAAAAAAATGGCAAAAAAGTGTCACGAAGACTTTATTAATAATGCTGAAGAGAATATCGCCAAAGATCCCAAGGCATTCTGGTCATATGTTAAATCAAAAAACTATCAGCATCTATTCCTAGCGTATTAAATCTTAAGGATGTAACAGCCGAGGGTGGACAGGCAGTCTGTGATTTATTTGCTGATTACTTTCATTCTGTCTACGAACCGGCTGACCCTCTGGGGATTTCCTGCGATGACTCTGTAGTTAAGCAGGTTTGTGCGATGGGATCAGTTTTTATCGATGCTGACCTCGTGTCCAAATATTTAAAACGGCTCGATTCTAGCAAGGGAGCTGGGCCGGATGGTATCCCACCACTGTTCATTACCGAGTGCGCAAATCATTTGTCACTCCCGCTATCAATACTGTTTAATATATCGATCAAGACTGGTACATTTCCAGATATATGGAAAAGAGCCTACATCACACCAATTCATAAATCGGGAACTAAGTGTGAAGCAGATAATTATAGACCCATTTCCAAGCTTTGCATTTTTTCAAAGGTGTTCGAAAACATAGTCTATGACCAGTTATTCCCTGTGGTAAAGAATTCGATCAACGAATTTCAGCATGGATTCTTTGCAGGTCGCTCTGTTGCTACTAATCTTATAACTTTTACAAACTTCTTGTCTGCCTCCATGGATAAACGTGTGCAAGTTGATACAATCTATACCGACTATAGCAAGGCTTTTGACAAGATCAACCACAACATTCTGCTTAGAAAACTTGCTAATCATGGTATTCATGGAGATCTCCTTCGTTGGTTATCCTCATACGTAACAAACAGATCCCAGGCTGTGACAGTGGGTGGATTTTCCTCGGTCTGGAAAATCATTACTTCCGGTGTGCCTCAGGGGTCCATTTTGGGTCCTTTGCTTTTCTCTATCTATATTAATGATATTACGACATGTTTTCACAACGCTCAAATTTTACTATTTGCTGACGATATGAAGATATACCTTCCTATAAGCTCCCCGGACTGTTCTGCGCGTTTACAAGCAGATCTTGATCGACTGACGGATTACTGTCTCAGAAATAAGCTTTTTATCAATATTTCTAAATGTTGCAAAGTCACATTCACACGTAACCGTGTGAAAATACTGCATGATTACACCATTTCTGGATCGATTTTAACAAATAAAGACTATGTGCGTGATCTCGGGGTTTTCTTGGACTCTAAACTTACCTTTGATAAACACGTTGATAACATTGTCACCAAAGCATCAAAAAGTCTAGGTTTTGTACTGAGAACATGCAAATTTTTCAAAAATACTAAGACATATCTGACTCTCTACAATTCACATGTTCGTCCTCACCTGGAGTACTGTTCACCGGTTTGGAACCCGCGCTATATTGTTTATGTTAACAGGTTAGAAAGAGTTCAGGAACGATTTCTCAAATTCCTCAATTTTAAATCATTTAACATATACAACTCTTACGACGAAATCGAGAAACATTTTCGAATCACGAAACTACTCAACAGGAGGATTGTCGCTGATCAGATGCTCTTGTATAAAATTATTAACTCTAAAGTTGACTGCCCGGAGTTGCTGAACAAAATAAATTTCCATGCGCCAATTCGATACAGCAGACAAAATACCCTTTTCTACATTGATAGATGCAATACCAATTCCAACCAAAATGAATTTATGCAAAGGACATGTAACTACTATAATAATAAATTTGCAAATATAGACACTCGTGCTGACATATTCACTGCTAGTTACTATCACTACAGAATTTCATTGTATCACATTCTAACTCATATTAACCACTGTTAAAATGATTGTACCTAATATTTTAATATTACCTGCGTGGCAACTTTTCCTCATCCCTCTCCTCCCCTTTCCCGTTCCAACCCAAGTCTATTTAAGTATAGTTAAAATCACTTTTATTTATTGCTGTTTATGGTAGGCATATTATAGGTTTATCGTTTGCAGGTTAGTTTTATGTTTCTATATATATCTGTGAACATTAATAATTGGTCTGTTTTTTGTTATTCTCTTATGTATATTATATTACTAAGACTGTTAATGTTCCTAAAATAAATAAATAAATAAATAAATAAATAAATTACTTTTATGGAGCTCGGTTTGACCAATTATTTTGAACAGTGTTTTCGAAAAATTGTTTAGTTTGATTATTTTAGTTTATGTTTGGTAATGTTTGATAAACTGGTTATTCTGTGTTATGCTATATTTGGTTTAATTCCATTCTATAGATCCTAGTATAGACTACCCGACAAGTATTTTGTATTAGAATTAATATAGTGAAAGATGGGGGCTAAAAATATATAGGTGGCCTCTCAGGCCGGGTGCGCCCGATTTCGGTTCGTCCATAAGTGCGCCTGACGGAGGGTTAATCCTATTCCTACGTTCCTCCACCCCCCCCCCTTTTTCATAGATTTTAACTAAAAATATTTTATTTTTTTTATTTTTTAAAGAAAATACCTTTATAATGTCACACTTTATTATTCACTATCATCAGTGGAAAGTTCATAATTGGCATAAATAACATCTTATTATTGTATTATTTCATAATCTCTGATTTATTTATTTATTATAGCTTTTGTAAGGTGATTAAGAGCGTGTTCACACAAAGCTATAATATGCGTGGAATGGCGTATTTCGGCAAATCGCTCGCCGTACATTCCAAATCGGAAAGTATGGCGAGCGATATGGTGAAATACGCCATCCCACGCATATTATAGCTCTGTGTGTGAACACGCTATTATGCATAACAATACCTAACGCGGTTCAGTCACTAGCGCAACTGAATCACGGTAGGGATTGGAAATACGCGAGCGGGCGAGCGACGGAGCATGATAGGTTTGGCGAGGGCGGCTGCGGGGCGTGGGGGCGCGCTGTGTGCTGTGTGTGAATACGCTCTTGCATATCGCTATTTCGTACGTAGAATATTTAGGTACTTGGGAAGTAATTTCTTGTCATCATCTGTGACTTTTTTGTCACGATTGGCCGCCCCTAATATCTGGCCGCCCTAGGCCCGGGCCTACATAGGCCTAAGGGCAAATCCGCCTCTGATTATACCCATCGGACCTTGGAGAGATGTGTTTTGAGTGCACGTAGGTAATAAATTTAGCACACCGCGAATCTTGGTGCCTTTTGAACGAAGTGTATTGAGTGTTGTGTGATATAGTGTTGTGTTATAATGTTATGTTCTTCGGAATATCTGCTGCCCACACGGAACAAAAGTTAGACTTACTTAGTAAGTTAGATAAAGCATATTTCATTAGAACATTAATGGAACAATATCAGCAATAGATACACCTAGTAGTAAAGTTTCCGAGTTTGTGTATCGGTCTCGAGTCTATTTTCATGTTCTTTTATTATTATTAATTTTCGTGATTTAACGTGATTATTGTATTGTTATCGGTGTTGTTAGTGTAATTGTTAGGTATTACTGTTATATTTTTATCGTTATCGTTATCTCTATCGCTATCGTTATCGTTTTACAACTCTCCGAGTGGTTAGAGGTATTGTTCCAGGTTGATCGTGGGTTCGATTCCCAGTTGAGACAGTTACCTTTGTATTTTTCTGTTTCTTGTTCTGAATACTGTGCAAACTGCTAGAGAAATTACACCGCAGGACTTTTCTAAGTTTTTCTGTGAAAAAATATAAACTATAAGCACCTCCACATCTTCTGGCTCACCGTTAATATTTACAGCCAATTTCACAGGAATACTGTTATCCTTTAAATCTACAACGCTGGTAAACAAGCAATTTCCTCTTGACCCTATCCCAACGTGGCTTCTCAAGAAATGTTGCAACGTGTTAGTCCCCTTCCTGGTTCACGTGTTTAATAAGTCCCCAAGTACAGGTGACTTCCCGGAGTCACTTAAGGCCAAATAACCAGCGGGCGGGATTGCAACAATAACATTTGGCTGTCATCAGTTGTTTTGTTTTGCTCTATCTAAAAATAATGTTATACCATTATAAATTTATGCCTTGAGGTTTCTTCTCCCTCCTGATCTTCCAGAAGTCACTTTTCGCTGCGGATTTCCAGATATTTATAAACTTTTTTACTTCTGTCATTTTCCATACTATTGTTGTAGTTGTTTACTGTTGTGAATAATGGAGGAAGATTTCCCTCCTGGATCCCCTACAAAGCCCCCAGATCCCTCTCCGCACCCCCCAGATGAGGAAAATGTAGAAATTTCTGACAGTGATTCTGTCATTTTGACTTCTACCAAAAAAAGGAAATTTACTCCTTCTTCCCCAATAAAAGTTGACTCGCCTTCGACTTCACAGTCCCCACCAGCACTTTCTCAACTTCCTCCAACAAACTTTTACTCTCCTCATTCCCGTGGCCCATTCATAGTATACGCCCAAAAAACTGAGCAAGGAAAAACCATCCACCCTCTTGAATTTGGCAAATTCCTATCAAATAACAAGAATCTTTCAATCAAGCCTGGAGGTGTAAAAGCCGAGGGTCGCTTCCGAATCTCCGTTGAATTCCTCTCAGGGTCAGCTGAAACAGTTTCATCAAAAATATCTTCATTTCATCTAATTCAAAGTTCAAGGCATATATCCCTACTTTCAATGTCACTCGCATGGGCCTGGTCAGAGGTATCTCGACCGATCTGTCCATCGCAGAAATTCTGTCTTCACTTTCAACCCCCCAACACATTGGCAATCCCATAAAAGCCAGGAGGCTAAATTACAAGGACTCCTCTGAGGGTATAATTTCTTGGAAGCCCTCCCAATCTGTCGTTATCACCTTTGAAGGTCAATCTCTTCTCTCCCATATATATTTATTCTTCAACTCATTACCAGTTGAAATGTATACTTTTCCCACCACTCAATGCTTCAATTGCTGCCGTTTTGGTCATACCAAAGCTGCATGCAGATCTCAACCCAGATGTTTTAAATGTGGAGAAAACCATGCAGCTGACCAATGTCCTTCTTCCTCCTCACCTAAATGTTTTAACTGCTCAGGCTCACATACAGCCATCAACACTTCTTGCCCAGAACAATCTCGCCAAAAAAATATTAAAATTTCTATGGCCTCTCAGAACTTGTCTTTTCTGCAGGCTTCTAAACTATTCCCGCCTGTCAAAAAATCATTTGCTGAGGCTTTATCCAGCAACTCCTCATCCAACCCTCTTCCCTCCTCTACAACAACTTCTTCTCGTTCAACTAAATTCACGTAAAAAAATGCTATCTCTAAACCGGCTCCTGGATACGATCAGCAACAACACAACTCACTGTTCTTAAATCCCAATGGTTCATCTCTTTTAAATGCCACAAATGGGTGTGCAAATAATTATAATCCCTCCTCAATGAACTCTCATAAACTTTCTGAAAAACTCTCCCAAGACAATTCTTCATTTATCCAAACTCTTATTATGCTTCTAATTGACCTCATTTCTTCTCAAACTAATCTACCGTCCAACGCTGCTACTATTATTTCCACATTAAAATCATTTATTCAAAATGACTCTTCAGGATGTCAGAATACTTCAGTGGAATAGCCGAAGTGCTATTTCTAACAAATCTGATCTCCTTAACCTATTAAATTCCAACTTTATTTCTTTGGCTGCTATCTCGGAGACTTGGTTTACTCCATCCACCCACTTTAATGTGGGAGGGTATTCCTGTCTCCGCGACGACCGCCCGGAAGGTACGGGCGGCGGTGCTGCCCTTTTTATTAAAAAATTAATATTATTTTCCCCAATAAATAATATCAAACCCCCCAATGCTGACTTCCAAATGGTTGCAGCTAAAATAAAGGATACATCCTTTATTTCAGTCTATCTTCCCCCAACAACCCACTTCAATAAACAAATTTGGTTGCAAATTGTAAGTCAACTAAGCCCTCCTTTCTTTATATTAGGCGATTTTAATGCCTATTCCCCCGTCTGGGGTTCTGCTTTCTCCGACCGAGATGGTCGAAGTGTGATGGATTTCCTAGATCAATCCAACCTTTTCCTTTTGAATGACGGATCTCCTACTAGGATCTCACGCCCCAGCACAAACCCCAGTGCAGTGGATCTCTCGATATGCTCTACTAGTCTAGCTTCTCTCACCTCGTGGGTGGTGTCCACCGACCCTTGCTCCAGTGATCATTTCCCGATCACTATTACTTATCAAACTTCTTTCCAATCAGATAAGTCTCATATTTCGACAAAGGTTAAAACAAAACACACCAAATGGGATGAATTTAACTCTCATATGGACAAGTTCCTACTCAATTTACCCGCCACCGATATATTTTCCGCCAAAGATGATTATAATAACTTCAAATCAATGCTCATAACTGCAATAAATAAATCAAATCCTCCCCCTAAAACTAAATCTCTCAAAAAACTCCCTTCAACTCCCTGGTGGGATGAGGAATACTCCAAAGTAGTAAGAATTCGGAAAGCTAAATCTCTTACCTATCGTTACAATATGACTATGGAGAACTATCTTATATACAAAAACGCTGAATCCAATGCCAAAAGGGTATTGAGGTCAAAAAAAAGATCCGGATGGTACAACTTCTGCAGTTCAGTATCTCCGAACACTCCAATTTCGGAAGTTTGGTCTATGATCCGAAGATTTCGATCCTCCTTCAGTTCACCATCTCCTCGAGCGTCTCATTCTAAATGGATCGATGAATTCTTGGACAAAATTGCCCCCCCTTCTGTACCTAACTTAGATGAAATAAAGCCCATCTATAATACTCCTATGTCTAATCATTGGCCAGACTCTCCGTTCACCTTAATTGAGCTAAAAAATTGTTTATCAACAGTCAAGGACTCATCTCCAGGCAGAGATGGTATACCTTACAGCATAATCAAAAATAGTAATGATAATGTTCTAAACCACTTCTTAAGCATCTTAAATAAAATCTTCCAGACTGGTATAATGCCTGATCACTGGAGTTGTCAAATAATCATCCCTATTTTAAAAACAAACAAATCACCAAATTCTGGATCCAACTACAGGCCAATCGCTCTTTCATCCACCCTCAGTAAACTTTATGAAAAATTAATTAAAAACCGATTAGATTTTTTTGTCGAGAGTAAACAGCTTCTCTCTCCATCTCAATTTGGATTTAGGAAAAAAAATCCACTCAAGATAACCTTGCCATCATCAGTACTGATATTAATTTATCAATTTCTAAACAGGAAGTTTGTCTTGCCGTCTTTATAGATATAGAAGGCGCCTTTGACAATGTTTCCATCCCAATCTTGAAAAAAAAAACTTCTAGGCCTTGGCCTCCCCCCCATGTTTGTCCAATCTATTATTAATCTATTTCTAGATAGAAAAATTTTCATTGAACTTCCAGATATTTCTCCTCAAAGTAGGTCTATTTGGAAGGGTTTACCACAAGGCGATGTATTGTCCCCCTTACTGTATAATATATACACATATGATATGCTTGTCGCTATTCCCCCACAAGTAAAAGTTATTGAGTTCGCAGATGACATAGCTTTCTTCTTATCATCCAAAATCATTCCTCTCGCCGTCAAATATCTTAACGAAGCCATGAATGCCCTTTGCACATGGCTCACGTTAAATGGTCTTGAAATTTCAATCCAAAAGACTCAGTGTGTCACCTTCTCAAACCGCCATAAAAACCCCCCCGTTCAAATTTTATTTAAAAATTCTCCAATCCCCAACGCTTCTGAAGTAAAATTTTTGTGAGTAACATTTGATAGGAAACTTAAATGGTCTTCCCATATTAATAATTTAGTTACTAAATGCGAAAAAAATATAAATATCATCAGATCATTTTCTGGCGTTTGGTGGGGTGCTCACCCTACTTGCATTAAGTTGCTTTACAACGCACTTATGCGAAGCCATCTTGACTATGCCTGCCCACTTTTTAGTACTGCCTCAAAAAATGTACTTGATAAATTAGACAAAATTCAATTTAAATCTTTGCGAATTATAACTGGAGCGATGCAATCATCACCCATCAATTCCCTTCAAGTAGAATGTTCTGATCCTCCTCTTTATTTAAGGCGTCAACTATTTGCTGACAAATTTGTTCTTAAATGTTTAAATTCTAAATGTCATCAGATTATCCCCAGCGTCTCGTTGTTCATTGACTCAACCCATTCATCTACAATCAGAGCTTCAACTAAACCTCTTCCTGACATCTGTAACAATTTTAAGTCTCTCTCAGAGCTTCACATCATCCAAAATGATCTACTTCCCTTATACAAATTAAAATATAATCACGTCACCCTATCCCCAACAATAATAGAAGGGATCGGAATCCTTAAAAGTCATTCCAATCTCCCGGCCCGAACTGTCAATAATATGTTCAATGACATTATTTCATCTAAATGGCCCAACTTTTCTCTTTTATTTACTGATGGATCCAAATCTCCCGACTCTCCTAACTGTGGTATAGGTATTAACGTTTACCACAATAATTCTAATGACAGAATATTTCATTCAATTTAAAATCAATTTTCAATATTTTCACCCGAGTGTATTGCAATAATAGAATCTCTCAAATATATAATCAAAAATAATTTTGAACATTCCCTCGTTCTCTCTGACTCTCTCAGTTCCCTCCAAAAACTTAAATCCAGTCCTCTTCTTCATCCTGATGATCACTTTGTATGCCTTATTCGAGAGATGATAGCCTCCATTCAAAGCTCTGGTAAAACTGTAACTCTGATTTGGATTCCTGGACATGTTGGTGTCATGGGTAATGATATTGCGGATGTCTTGGCAAAACAAGGAGCGTCCAACCCTGTTGTTACCCTCGTAAACCACATTCCCCTATCTGACATTTTTTCCATCATCAAAGATAGATCCCGCAATGTTTGGTCGGAGTATTGGCACATTGCTAGTCAATCCAAGGGAGCCTGCTATGCCTCAATACAAAGGACTATTCCATCAAAACCGTGGTTTCAGCAATTTCCTCATTTTTCCAAAAAAGAAATTTCTTCACTCATTCGAATGAGGATCGGACATTGTTCCGTTCCTTCCCATCTTTTTAAAATTCACGTCGTTGACTCCCCAGATTGTACATTCTGTGGTCTAGAAGTGGGAACTTTAGATCACATATTTTTTGGTTGTCCCTCTCTAAACAAATATCCTCTCTTCTATCAAGCCTTATCTAAAATTACCTCCCCTTCATTCAACATTTCATCTCTTCTAAGTCTGAACTCGACTCCAATTTTCATTATAATTTTGAAATTTGCCTATTTAAATAAAATTAATATTTAAATTCACCTTTCATTTCTCAATAATTTTAAATGATGGCCAAGAACACCCTTGAAGGGTGAAAGCCAGAAATAAAAAAAAAACCAGCGGGCGGAAATTCAAATTTCGCCAAAAGACGGTCTCTCGGGTTAGGCAATTTTAGAGCGAGACAGATACATCGTATTCATTCCGCTATAAGAAGCTTGCGCTGCGCAGCTGGCCGCAACAGGCCATGTCTACAGCATGGTTCAGAAGAAATTAATTATGATGAATTACTATGACAAACTAGTATTTATTGAATTATTTGGCGGTTAAAAATAAGCCGACGTAGCACGGTGGTGCAGTGCACCTGAACAGCAATCAGAAGGTGCGAGTTCAATTCCCTTCGGTGGCATTTATTTTTTCCACGAAGTTTTTTTTTATTTAAATTTGTGTGTTCAGGCTAATAATTTTTGCTTGTAATAATTTGTTATCCTTTGTGCTTTGCATAAAACCTTGTATTGTAAACATATGTTTACCTTTAAAATAGGTATATTAAAGTTAGATATAACCTGCCTTACTACCGCATCAACAAGCATCAGTACCAGTCACTAGGCGAACCTGTATCGAGGCAGAATTTTGAACAAAATTAATTTTTACACTGTTTATGGTTTACAATACATACATACAGGGACTCCGGGGGTAAAGTGCGTAACTTCAGGAAGTGATTCTACATGATGATAGAAGTAATAAAGAAAAATAACCATTTTCGTAATTCCAATATTTATTTTCCCATGCAAAAAATTCAACTTTTTTAACCTAAGAACTACCTTAAAACATTGCAATTTCAAAACAGTTAATTATATTTCTTAGTTAGCGCACTTTACCCCCAGACACCCTGTGTAGCAAGTGTGCTTCTATAAACGATTTATTTATTAGTAGGTACCTACAACATTACTCATCGTCCATCGTACAACCGTGTATACTAGGTCATGTTGTAGGCTTGTAACTCGCGCAACGCTGGGTTCTTAAGATATTATTGTTTACAATTACCTAGGTATTTACGGTTAAATCGGTCACTTAAATATTACATAATTATATAAATTACGCATACCGATGGAACATACTTTGTTAAGAAAACAAAATTCTTAGTTTGTTATTTCCCCTGGAAAACAAAGAAAACAAAATGATCGCTAAATGTTTAAAAAATATATTAAATACATCTGACTGAATAACATTGGTTCATTCAGACAACCCTATACTTTGTAAAGTATGAGAATGTTATTGGAATATTAAATTTCATTAAACCTTTGTTATTCTTAAAATATATCTTCCAGAAATTTTTTTGATGTTGTGACTTGTATTTCTGATAAAACTTTTATCCGCTATTTATCTGCCCATTTTTAGCAAACAAATGAATATCTTTAACATTTGATTGACAAGAGCGTCACAAACAAACAACCATTGACAGCCGAATTCATGGTTAAGTCTTACATATAAAATATATTGTAAACCGCATCTACACTTACTACATAAAACATAATATAAAGCAAACAGTGAAGTGCTACTTTAACTTAAGTTACAGTCTGAGATGGCTAAAAGTGCAGTGAGTTATTATCTCAAACACAAACGATTGTTATTAATCATAAAAACATTTTCAATTTCTCACACTGTGTTGTCGCGCGACGCGACGTGAAGGTACGCCGTAAATTGTCTTCAACCGGCGTCTAGGGAACCTGATTCCCGCTATACGCTACTGGAATATTTAATTATTAATTTAATTAAATTACAAACATTATGTCTTCAACAAGATCTGCTATGGAACATAAAAAAATCGTGGACTCGCTCACGGACTACATTGATCGAAAACTAGGTGAGTTGAAATCACAAATGTTTTCAAAATTCGAGACAGAATTAGTCGATTTTAAAAAAGCTACCCAATTTGTAAGCGAAAGATACGATGAAATCAATGAAAAATTAAAAAACAACACCAAAAAATTATAAAAGACTTGGAAAGTAAAGAAAAAAGAATCATTGCTTTGGAAATTAAAATAGCCGAATCGGAACAAAGAGAATTTAAAAAATCAGTAGAGGATTTAAAGTATCGATTAATGAACCGCCGCATGAAATTGAAAACAGAACTACTTCTGCTTTCGGAATAAACTTAGAACCAGCGGACAAATTCAAATATCTAAAACCAACTGAAACAAAACCTCCACGTCTAATACTTAAATTTGAAGAAGAAAGCAAAAAATAACAATGATGAGTGCCAAAAAAAACCAATGTTGTACCGGAAAGCAGGTGGATGTACCAAAATAATTATAAAAATAATTAAGGAAATAAATATTTACTGTTATCTCGCATTTAACGACGCCGAATCCCTTTTGAAGCTTATCACCGGACACGTATTATGTGTCAAATGGGATTTAACCGTAGAAATTAAAATTTGGTTATTTTTATTGGTTCCTTAATGCTCTCATGCATCCTGTTTAGAGATAAGTAATATAATTGCTGTACATTAACACGTGTTGGATTTGAACTTAATAAATATGCAAACAACTGGCACAATCAGTTGTCCGACGACATTCGCAAGTTGTGTTTCTTAGAAAATCCTTACCTACGGTACCCCCGAGAGGAAACCGGCATTTACAGTCGATGTCACTGGCGTAGGTGTCCAGTACAAATCTCTTATTCCAAATTACAGACGCTAATAAAAAAAATATGTAAATGAATCCCTGACGCTATATTACAAAAATCTTTTAAGGAATACAAAAATATGGGCAAAGGAGAAAAAATTCAAATACATCTGGTTCAAAAACGGAAAATTACTAGCTCGTAAATCTGAAGACTCGCACATAATTAAAAAAAAATTACAATGACCTGCAACATGAAATGGTGAAAAAAAGCATCGTTTCTATACCCATCTACAATATAATATGTACAGCAAAATGGACGACTTCGTAAGCACGCAACTTAAAAACAGCATCAAAATCAACGAATTCAAGAGGCAAAGTGCAAAAGAGTGCAACGAAATCACCACTGATAGTTTATGCGGTATAGAAGTACTTCATCTTAATATACGGATCCTTCAAAAAAATATCGAAGAATTTATTCTCAATTTAAATAATCTACAAGTAAAGCCGGGCGTTATAGTGTTAACGGAAACGTATACAAATAGTGACTCTCCGCATTATAATTTGATTACACTTGATACAAATAAACACAAACATTAATAAAAACAGTGGTATCGCAATATTCATTAATAAAAAATATAACAACATTGTATCAATATTTTAGAATACAGTGTAGATTCAACTAAGTGCATAGAAATTCAACTCAACTAAAATAAAATGAATTATTATTTAATAGCAATCTATAGAACTCATGGGTCCAACGCCAAATTATTTATCGAACAAATACGACAAATAATATCAAAATTCCAAAACAAAACTTGCATATTCACCGGGGATTTCAATATCAACATTAACAAAAATTCAAGGTCAGAAAACATCTTCTACAGATCATTTTTTGACAAATTCTAACATAAAATATCTCCATAAAATAAAAACCGTTGTCTGGAAAAATAACATTACCGGCCATCAAACGTGTATATTTTTGTATGAGGATGAAAAAAAACACAGGCAAAAAAACTTGTTGGTGAACAAATCGTATACCAACTTGAAAACTGAAAATTGGCAGCCTGTAATTAATTGTGAAGAGGTTGAAATATGTTCAAAGAACTTTGAAAACATTTTATCCACGCATATAGAAAAATCTAAAACTGAAATTCCAAATCATAATCTGGCAAAAAATAAATTGTCGAAACCGTGAATCACTCAGGGTCTATTAAATTCAATAAGTAAGTTTTACAAACAAACAGCAAGCTTTACAAACAAACAATTAATTACCCAAAGGACATAGAATTAGATAGTAATTACAAAAAATATAAAAATAAATTGACGCGACTAATCAAAATCAGAAAAGATGACTACTACAGACATAAAATAATAAGCTCTGAAATCAACCATAAAATAATCTGGCAAACAATCAACTGTGCAATAGAAAACAATAAACAAATACAGTTAATCGATGATATTAAATATGAAAATAACGTAATAATAAATGCCGAAAAAAACCCAAAAAAATGTGCCAATGTTTCCAACTCATTTTTCGCAAAGGTGGGACAAAACCTAGTAAAAAAAAATAATGTTACGAAAAGATCGAATAAACAACCAATTATAGAAAATATACAAAATCTAAACATACTATCGCAATTTAAAATGATCAACGAAGTAGTTATTTTAAACATAATTGAAAATATGAAATTAGAGTCGTCTTTAGGTTATGACAATATAAGAGTACAATTTTTTTTTATTTATTTATTTATTGACGCCCTATTGGGCTTTTAAGTACATAAAAATTACAAATTTCATTTTTAGCAACAGTATAAAACAAACAATGGAAAATCGAAATAAAATATAATGATTTCTTATATATTATTTACATTTAAAAAGTGGTGGACTAATTTGGCTTTAAATGTATTGAAGTTTAAATTAAATATGTCAGCGACATCACTTAGTTCATTGCCCAACCTATGTATTCTTTCTAACACAGAATTAGCGAAACGTAGCGAAGTTATTGTTGTAGAATAAAATATTCCGTCTTGTATATTTTGGAGGTATATGTAAAGATAGCAAGTTTATAGTGTCAGGGCAGTCTAACCTTGAATGAACAATTTTATGTAATAAAAGAAGATCAAATATTTTTCGCCTTTCAGATAATTTCGATAAGTTAAGTTTACTGCGTAAATTGACATAATTGATTTTAATAATAGGAATACCAATTTTGAAATTAATAAAACGTAAAAATTTATTTTGAATTTTTTCATTTTGTAAACAATGAGAGTTGAAATGAGGACACCAAATGGTTGCATTGTATTCAACCTGACTTCTAACCAGAGACGTGTACAGTAATTTTATAGTTTTTATGTTATTAAAGTCTTTAGCGATTCTGAGAATAAATCCAAGCATTTGTAATCCCTTACTGGTAATGCTATTAATGTGATTCAAGAAGCGTAATTTGGAGTCAAAGATAACTCCAAGCTCATTGAATTCAAAAACTCTTTTTAGATTGGCATTGTTAATTGAGTAGTCGAATAATAAAGGGGTTTTAGATCTATGGAAACTGATCGTTTTGCATTTGTTGATATTAAGATGTAATTTGTTTACGATGCACCATTCATAAAGTTTATTTAAGTTCATTTGTAGAGTTAAACAATCAGAAGAATTACCGATCGATTTAAACATCTTTAGATCATCGGCGAATAGAAGAAAGTGAATATTATCGAAAATTAGTGAAATGTCATTAATAAAAAGTAGGAAAAGAATTGGTCCTAGGTGGGAACCTTGGGGGACCCCACTTAAGGCAAAAAAAGTGTAAGAAGTTGTGGAGGTAATTTTTACAGATAATTTTCTGTATGATAAGTAACTTCTAAGCCATTCGAGAAAGTTGCCGCTTATTCCCAAGTGTTCTAATTTTTCCATTAAAATGCGATGAGAAACAGTATCAAAGGCTTTGCTAAAGTCAGTATAAATTGTATCAACTTGAAGACCCTTGGACAGTGCATTAGAAATAAAATTTTCGTAAAGCAATAAGTTAGATGACGTAGATCTGTCTGGCATAAAACCATGTTGAAATGTTGATATAATTGGTTTAATTTGATGCATGATTTTACTTAATATAATCTTTTCTAAAAGTTTAGGTAGTGATGACATAATACATATGGGTCTATAATTTTCAATTTGACATTTATCTCCTTTTTTAAAAATAGGTGTTATAAAGCTACTTTTCCAAATTTCAGGAAAACAACCTGTAGATAAGGATAAATTGAAAATTATAGTAATAGGAAGAGCTAGAAGATGAATACAGTTTTTAAGTAATATTGAGGGAATCATATCTGGCCCCGAATTCGACCTGGTATCCAGCTGTTTGATAAAAGTCACAACATCATCTACTACCACATGGATGTTATGCAAGTTGAGTGAGCTTTCGGTAAATTGGGGTTTATCAGATAATATGTTGTCATTGTCTTCAACATATACACTCTTGAAGAAATCTGCAAATAAATTTACAATATCGTTTTTGTCATGACCCACTTTTTTCCCATAAAACATTGTACCGGGAAAGTTAGAGTTATTTTTCCGAAAGGAGTTAGCGTAATTCCAAAATTTATTAATATTTGTTAAAATAGAATTTTCAACATTGTTGGTGTATTTCTTGAAACATACTTTCGATTTCCTAGTACAATCTTTACGCAGAATGGAGAATGCGATATAATTATGTAGCGTTCTATTTATTTTATAACGTTTGTGGGCAATTTTTTTATCGTACGTTAGATTAATTAGTTCAGAATCGAACCATTTAGGGAATTTAGAAGTGTAATATTTTTCTAGGGGTACAAATCTATCGATTGCTTGATAAATTACATTATAAAAGTATTCTAAGGCCTCATTTAAACTTGAGCTTTTACAAGTGAGATCATAAGCCCAATTATAAGTAGATAAAAATTCTACAATCTTTGGGTAATCTGCTTTTTAAAAATTACGCTTGACAATCGTGGGGTCAATTACCTTAACATAAGTATTGAGGTAATTGATTATTAGAGGGGGGTGGTATTTATCGAATGGAAGAATCATTTCATCAGAGGCATACCCATTAACATTAGAAGAATTTGTAAAGACAAGTATCGAGAAGACGAGAATTGATGTTGTACACATGGTTTTTCTGATGCAGATTTAAAAAGTTCGACATTTCTATAATTTCATGGGAGCCATGATTGATGTTGTACGGACTCGAGGACGCGATGTTCTCAATGTCCCATACAATATTTGGGAGGTTGTAGTCACCCATTAGAATAAATGTAGCATCAGGAAATTTTCTTCGCATAGTTTCAACTTCAAGGTGGTGCTCCTTATATGTTTGCAGGCCGGAGGATGGTGGTATATATGTGCAACCGATTATAAGTTTTTCATTTTTTAAGGAAACCATTACAAACACTTGTTCAAGATGTTTGTAAAGGCATTTCAGTTTCTTCGAATTCAGTTTGGTTGATACTGACAATAGTACGCCGCCACCTCTTGTTTTATTGCTGGAACTTTGACATCTGTCGTTTCTGTAAATGAAATGATCTTAAAACCCCAGTTCTTGATCGTTTATGCCAGCATTTAGCCATGTTTCAGTAAGAGCATAAATTTCGTAATTCATCGTTGGTAATCTACATTTTAGTTCTTGAAGTTTCGTTCTCAGTCCTCTTACATTTTGATAATATATTATTAGTTTGTGGGTCAGTTTTTTGGATTTAATTTTACAATTGTTGGGTGATTATTAATGTACTTGATTGTAATGTCTTGCTCACCCGATGATTGCCTATTTTTTAGTTCGATTCTCAAATTATTTAGATAGTTCCTTTGAGCAACCGATTGATCAGGGTACATGCGGATGTTATTCTTCAGCGAGTGTTTTTTGCCGAGTAAGATTTTCGGCCATTTAGACTCAGGGAACTCGACTTTTACACCCCTCGGTTTATTAGTATCCCTTTTCCCGATTCTATAAACTTTCAGGTCAAGAGAATTGGTAGAGTTGTCCAGGTCGAAAATGATTTTTTTATGCTGGTAGTGTCGTCTTTCATAATATAAGTCTGGGTTATTGCTTTGCTTTCGGGGAAGTTACATATTATAATATTTTTTCCCTTAAATTTTGATCATTCATCTCAGCAATAATATCGCAGATGTTATTTGTTTGCAAATTAGTAGTGGTAACAGCGGAAAGAATATTTTTGTACACTGATAATTCGCCTTCTAGGGTAGCCATTCTTGCAGCCATTTGGCCTATGGACCCTAGGATATTATTAGTTTTGGGCATTATTTTGGCAATATGCTCCTTGGTAAATTTGTTATTGGGATCCATTACAATATTTGTTAGTGCATTGATGGCATCTTGTGCAAGGGATATGTATGTCTGCGCATCCATGATGAGTTCGGATTTAGGTTAATAAAAATTAAAAATTAATAGTAGGTTGAACTCCCCTGATTACTGTCTGGAATCAAGTTCACTTACAGGTAGTAATGAGTAGGTATCACCACGGTCACAAGGCGTGCGGAAATGCAGGTTACCTGCCTTTGGTGTAACAATAATATTAAATATTGAATTTAAGTAAAGTTATTATTATTTGTTATTAAAACTTCGGGCTTTTATTTTATTGTTGAGGACACAAAGAAATGAACAGATTCACAACTTTTACACTGGAACACAATGGCACAGGAATAGTGTGTTAAGTTTTATTTTAAATATTTTGTGGACAGAAATAATTCGTGACTGGTTTAGTTTACTGTTGTTGAGTGAGTTTTGATGTTTTGATGAAATTTTAAAATCTATTAAAGACCATGTGATAAAACCATCAAGTCACCTAATTAATATAAGTCTCAAAAATGTAATATTTCCGTCTAATTATAAGAAAGCAATTATTTCACCTATATTTAAAAGTGGAAATACCCAAAATGTATCAAATTATCGATCAATTTCCCTCATTTCAAATATAGGCATAATCTTTGAAAAAATTATAAAATCTCAACTAATGAAATTTGTTGAAAACAACAAAATACTTCACAACAACCAATACGGATTCCGAAAAGCGCGAGGAACACAAGATGCAATTGCAAATCTCACATCTCGCATATACGAAAGCCTAGACATGAGCAAAAAATGTGCTGGTATTTTCTTAGACCTGAATTTGAGAAAGAAGAAAATTTGAAAAAGCTTTCGACAGTATATCCCACACAAAATTTATGGAAAAAAAAGATAATCTGAACATTAAAAAGAATGTAGCAAATTGGATAAAAAGCTACCTAAATAATCGCCCTCAATATGTCGAAATAAACAATGTATATAGCAATGAGGATACATCTAATTATGGAATCCCATAAAGTACGGTACTGGGTCCAATATTATTAATCTTATATGTAAACTGGATATTTTCTCAAACACTTCATGGTAATATAACTTCTTATGCTGACGATACAGTTATCATTGAAAGTGACAATACATGGGAATTAGTAAAACTAAAAGCAACAGAAGACATAAACACTCTTAAATACTCGTTTGACATAAACTTACCATTTCTAAATAGCGAAAAAACTCACTTTATACCATTTGCAATAAAATCAAATGACGTTCCACAAAATTTTGACATAATTATACACGACAATTTAAAAATACATAAAAAACTGTACAATAAACTGTTCCACATTGAAAATTTCAAATAAAATTAAATACTTACGAATAATAATAGACAAAAACCTAAACTGGAACGATCAAATTAACCAAACCGTCAACAAAATAAGAAAATTAATTTATATATTTTTGAAAAATCTTCTCTCATTGGAAATTCTAACAACATTCTAACATGCAGTCAGGGGAGCTGCATACAAAACAAATCTACTCCCTGTTGAAATTGTACAACGTCTAATTATAAAAATAATATTGAAAAAACCAAGAGATTATCCAACACACCAATTTTTAAAGAATTTAAACTTCTAAAATTTAATGATCTTTTCCAAAAAAAAACATAATAACTCAAATAATAAAAGAAAAACAAAATCACAGTCTGTTATCATTTAACTGAAAGTCGTACTCATCAAAAACATATATTTCGAACACAAAAATGTCACACCACTTTTGCTCAATTTCTAGGTACAATGTCAAAAAATCTATTAAATATTCTAACTCTGGTACCTCTGATGTTTTAGGATACACAAGGAAAATCATTTTTTTTTAATTATCCCTTTTCTCCTTTGTGATATTTTTTTTATTTTTAATTTTAGTTTATTTACAGAAACATACAGTTTTACAAAAAAATAATTGAACATAAAATATAGAACATGATTTAATTAAGTTCCATTTATAATATTTATAAAAGCTAGAAATTAATTAAAAGTAATAAAGTACATAGTGTGTGTGAAATGATTAAAATGAGAATACTAAACAATACAGAAGTAATATATTTAACTTAGGTACATAGTAAGGTTAATTTTATTTTAAACGATTTAAGGGTACAGTGGAAAATGTCAATATCGCTTAAGGCATTAAAGATTTGCAGATACGCCCGTGCAAGGACTTTTGTGCGTATTTCGATTTGAAATGTTGTATATAAAATAAGGTATTTGATCTGGTATTGCGTTCAGGACAATAAAATGCAATCCTTTCTAACAGGGCTGGGGAGTCAATAAAGCAGTTCACAATTTTGTACAGAAACAGTACGTCAAAATTTTTTCTTCGTTTGTAAAGAGTAATAGGATTACATTGATGATTTTCAAAACGATACGACAGGTGTTTCAGGAATTTTGTTTGAATATTTTCAATTCGGTTAATATAAGTTTGGTATTGTGGATTCCAAATGACAGATGCAAATTCGAGATGAGATCTTACGTATGCCATATAAAGTAGTTCAAGTGTAAAAGGTTTTTTGAATGGTTTTGTGATTCGTAGAATGAAGCCCATTTTTTTGTAGGCTTTTTATAAAATGTTTTCAATATGATCTTTAAAAAGTAATTTAGAGTCAAGTAATACTCCAAGGTCTCTGATTTTTGAAGTGAAACTTCTTTACGCGCGTCATGCATTTTCGAGGACCGGAGTAAAACCGACTCATGACCGTCACGAAAAACCGTGATCATTTCGCTATAGGAGCCTAGCTAATATTATATACCTAGTTTAGGTCACTCTCAAAACTCAGCTTCGCGGTCTAGAGGCAGAGCGCCCGACTGTCGTCGTGAAGAACCAAGCTTCGATCCCCGCTTTAACTATTTTTTTTTTCTTTTTGTGAATTTTTTAATACGAGGAAAAGTGATAAAATGCTTTCGTGCTGCGACTTTGTCAGGCATACATATAAGAAGATATCTACATGATTTGTAATAATGTAGTAAAAAATTACATAAATTTGTTAATTTTAACCGAGAGTCTCCCGAAATGTCTAAATCCATTTTGTGAGACTCTAGACCGACAGGTGTTCACTCGAGTAATTGGCTAGAAGTAACGGTCGGTACCTATATGATATTTTGGTCGAAATATAGCTTAAAAATCGAGCCGGTAGAGTCGCTCGGTATATTGATTAATTATTTTTATTTTGACTCATTAAAATTACTAATCAAGGCCGATAACGCGACTAATTACCCTCGCAGACGTGCGTGACAAGTTTATTTAGTAAAAAACACAGCCGTAAGTGAGTTTTTCAAAATTTAGAAATCTTTTTCAAATTCAGACTCCATACGGGTATGAGACTGTTAAAACACGATAGATCTTTTCCAAAACGGACAAATATACGGAAATATTTTGAAAAAACGACAGATATGACTTCAAACTGCCGATATATCTTCGATTCGACCCTATATAAAGCGTTAACGAGACGTTATGTGATATTATTCATTTGCCGTGTTTGAAAACGAAAATTTGCGCGGGACAAGTCAATTGAGGAGTACACGTTGTATACGCGGTTCTCGTCGCGCGAGATACCTCTCCTTGCGGTCTAGAGGCAGAGCGTTCGACACTCGTTATGCAGGACCCGGGTTCGAATCCCATATTTTTATAACTTTTAATTTTTTTTATCACATGCTACTTATAAATATGTCAATAGATAGAAAAAAAGAGAGAGTGAAATGAAAAGAGAGAGAGAAGAATACTAAAAGTTTCACTTCCGTCGTGCGTAGGCTTGCCACATACTATATTTTTTTTCTACTCGTTGGAGAGGGACATGTTTTAGATGGTAAGTATGGATGATTGGGTGACATTGACGTGAAAATATTATTGAATTACTGTTAAAATTAAGTAAAGATCCAAACCCGAAGTTGAAACTGAGTTGTGTTGTGGTTCAGATAGTTTGGACTTAAGGACAGATGGCAGGTTGTCGTTTTTCTCTCTCCAACAGGCTGAGATTAATAAAACGCCTTGTAACGCCATTGTCACTCTCCTCTGCATTTTCACTTCACAAAAAACAACATCTCAGTCCGTTGAGGAGAAATTAAAATAATTACACAATTACATGTTTAGTTTAGGAATAATTTATCTATGTTTAGGAATAATTGGTTTTCTTTGCAATATTCATTAATTCCACTAATATCTTCTTGCAATTTAATGCAATCATCTGTTGAGTTTATGCATTTGTATATTTTCACCTCGTCAGCGTAAAGAATGAAATCAAAATATCTGATGACATGTTTAATGTCATTAATATACAAATTAAAGAGTAGGGGAAAAAATACTTCAATAGCCCTACCCGAAAATATCAGAACAAACGATAAACACCCACTAAAAACAATAAAACAGAAGTTAAATGTAAAAATACCAAAATGATGAAACTATGTTTTTAATTAATTAGAAATTTTAATATTCATAATTACAAACACTAAATATTCTTAATCTTGATGCTCACCACTCTCCTAGACACAAGCGCCAGCTTCTATAGAAAAGGAACATTAAAAAATCAAAAGCAGTGAAAATTAATTGTATGAATTATTTTAGTTAACATTATTGATTATTCTTTGTAATACTTTTATACTGCAAAATGATTATTATTTAGTAAATTATTTTTTGAATTTCTAAATACTACCTGTTAATTGATGTTTTTATTCCGTGTTTACCGTTAATGATTTATATCTCATGGTAAATACTTTCTCTTTGTATTTATAATTACTAATAATAAGTTTTTATAGGTTCATATTTGAAAATGGGGAGTAAAAACAAAACGAATATCCAAATGAAAGCAAGCTAAGAAAACAAAAAAAAAATTCTTAGGAAATGTGGACTCGCGTTAGAGAAGTACAATAGGTGTGTAATCCAATTTACGGTTTTGTTTAGTTTTTAATACTTAGTTATTTAATTTGACGAAATTTTGTTGGCCACATTTGTTCATATATTGTTATTGCGCACGCAAGAAATAAAAATACTATAAATAAAAAATAAATTCCAGGTATGTCAAGTTTAAAACACTATACCTACTTTTCTCCGTTTCAATTTTCAACCTAATTTTGGTTCATAAGTTTAACCTTGGTAAAATGACATAAAAATGACTATTCTACTAAAGTAATTCAGTATTTTTTTGTAAAGTTGTACTGAAATTCACGAAAAACCAAACCTAGTCGTGCAATTAACTTGTTTGGTCTGGTTAGGTCTTTATCTCGGTACCTATTAGAATATAAAAACTGTAAATTGAATTTTTCTCAGACAAGAGTGTGAAAGTTCATTTATAATATCCTTTTTCCTGAATTTAAAAGAATATATAATAATTTGTGTCGATCCACAAATTGATATATTGAATGAAGAATTATGAGTTCATATCGTCGCATTAATTCGTAGACTGCGTAACTCCAAATTTTTCGAAAATACGTTTTTAATGCCATCTGGTGTTAAAATTAGTCCCGCATCGACTAGTAAAACTCGAAAATTTAAAAAAAATTAACCTTTTAGATAAACACAAATTAGGAAACTGCGTAAAATTATGGTGCCATTTTTACTCGCGAATACTTCGTAACTCCTTAATTCAGTATTGGCCGGTGAGCCGTGCACGCTTTTTGTGTTTTTGACTGAGGAAATTTATTTACGGTGTAATAGTTTTACCGTGAAATTAACTGAGATAAGTTGATTAATCAATTTTGAACATTTTATAAACGTAATTTTAATTGTGAAGTCACGAATAGTGTTTTGTATCTGTAGTCTAAACTGACGTCTTCTGCACCGAGTGACGCTCTGCCGTAGCTTTCTTGTTTTATGTGCCTCTGCGGTTGCGTTCACCGCTTTTACAGTGGTACCTGCTTATCACCACACGCCCTCCTGATGTCATTATCACTGCACGAATTGATTTAACTAACCCGGAGCCCTTCGCGTCCTACCTAATAGGTCGTTGTTCTGTGACTATCTCTTCTTCAAGGTCACCATCTCTTTGCAAGTGGATCTCCTCCTGATGCATATCCGGATCCGGTTCTTCACTGTCTTCTTCAAACAAACCCAAAATATTGACGGTGGAATGTGCGGCAATTCCATCTCGTCTCTTCTCAGACACAGTCCGTTCTCTGTCAGGCATCTTCCGCGGGTCAAGCACATGTCTTGGTATGCCATCTACTTCGATGTTGTTGACTGAAGTAAGTCCTGTCACCCTTCCATGCACAATGTGCATCTCCCATCTACTGGTTTAACCGAAAGAAGATCGCCCACTTAGAACTCAGTCAATACTTCCTCTTCTATATTCACTTGCGCAGAAGGGTGTCTCCACGAGTATGTGTGAACTATACTAGACAGCGCAACACCTTGATCATCCTGACTTTTTGCAGCCAAAGATTGTACCAAAACACTGCCTGCAGGGGATCGCTTCCACTTCTGGCTGCAGTTCTCTTTATTGTTTGATGATGTCGTTCAACTATACCATTTCCAGCTGGTCGGTATGCCGCGCGAAATATTTGACGAACATTCCATCTCTTACACTTATCTGTAACACTGTAGGAACAAAATGCAGTACCATTGTCCATGAGAACTACTTTGGGCGGGCCTCTTTCCCGAAACACTTCTTCCAAATGTCTGATAATCGAAGCTGCATTATCTGACTCGATTTCCCGCCACACGGCAAATCTACTCGGACTGCAATCGATAAATGTGAGTAAACATTTCCTACCGAAATGAGTAACATCAACTGCCAAGCGACTCCAGGTTGTCACAACATTAAGATTACCCGCTTCATGAGATGATGGCGGAGGGTCAATTGTCCTGCATTGTACGCAGGAACGCACGCATCTATCGACGTCCTTTCTTCTCGCCTCGGGATCGACCAGCCGGGCAAGATGAAGCGTTCACTTTACTCCAAAGTGATGCTGAGCATGAAGAGTTTCTACGCTTAAAGCACATGTTTGCTCACCAGTTCCACTTTCAAGTCTCTCCCACCTACCTTCACACTCTGAGGAGTCTCTTTCACAACGTTTCCTGTCATGGCTACTCTTTGCTCGGGTCTTGCAAACCCTAGTAAGTACATCAGTTTTATTTCTACAGGACAACAAGGGTGATCGACAATGTCAGATCAAATTCTTCTACAATCTCCTTCATCAACCCCAAGCGTCACTTAACGAGCATCTCTGACACGACTACTCCCGGTCAGTGTAGATCTCACCCAGCACAAAACCGTCGCCGAATCTGTAATGATTTCCAGAGTTTGAAGATTTCACTTGAGAGTCAGATTTAATCCCTTAAGGAAGGAAAAGTACCAGCATTTACAAGACTTAAAACAGATATTAGAAAAGGATTACCACTCCTTTTACGATAACCTTCCGCATCATTAAAATCATTAAAATGCATCTAAATAGACTGTCTCGACATATACATACATTGTTGTGTTTTATTTTGTGAATGAAAAATTCCTATCTCCCAAATTTTCCGCTAGGTTGTTCATAAAACTGTTCGCAGAAAAGTATGTATCTTTTGTAAAATACGTATCTCCATTCTCAGTTTTTATGTAAACTTCCTAACTCCGATTTTAAATAGAAAGCCTTAACTTAGAAAAGTATAATGATTGAAAATAAATTTCGAAATATATTATATGTTCGAAACAAAAATAAAAAGAATGAGCCGTCTTTCATTTTTTTTCACTACGAGGTTTTTTGTGCCTCCTGTAAAATTTTACATTTGGTGGTTACGCATTCTACGAATTAATGCGACGATATGAGATGGTTGTGAGTTGTTCCTCGATAATTTCTAATACTGAGATTTGTTTGCTTTAATTGTTCTTTTTTAATTGCATTTGTAAAATGATTTTATAGTGATATAAGTACGCAAATTTGGTAAAGTGCATGTAAGTTTTATAAAAGTATATGCATAAGTTACATTTAAATATAATATGATATATATTCTTTTTAAACGCCCAAAGGATTTTGCAGCACATCTTTCTATGAAAAATTACATTGGAAATGTGGCAGGTGTCGACGACGTGAGTTCAATTCCTCGGTTGGCTAAGTCCTCCATCATGGCACAAGCATCATTTTACGCTTACTTTAATGGTAGTTTATAAGTAATGTTAGTTAGATTTTCAAATATTGTCAGGTTATTTGTAATGCGGGAATGTTTGCCTTTCTATTAAAAAAAACACTTTCGGCGGGAGGGGAGTTTTACCTCTTACGCTGGTCCTATTTGAATGGAGAGAAAGGCATTGCTTTTGCGATAATTTTATAATGATATCGATATTTTTGTAAGGGTTCTAACTTCCAGATATATATATATATATATATATATATATATATATACGGAGAACACATGATTCGAGACACGATCACACTGACCTTAACTTCAGTTTATGGAGTCTTTATTACAAAAGTAGGCTTTATCTTACTGTGAATATTAGATTTTGTGCTTCAAGTGTGTTATTATACAGTATTAATATATTTAACCCTTAAATGCATACTGTTGCAAAACGGCAACATACCGTTCAAACCACCTTTAACTCTTTGGTGTATACTTAATGCATGCCGTTTTAGAATTATCAAGTTCACGGTAATATATTTTATCGAGTGGCATCACCTTTTTTTTCTTTCGCGAACGTCAAATGTCACTTTTTCTTTAACAAAGTGAAGATTCTCGAAAATTGGCTGGAGGTTAGAATTACAGTTTGGTTTTGCTGTTATTATTTTGATTTTCTTAGGTAAGTAGATACAATAATACAATACTAATAATACAATATAAGCATAAAAAAAATAAAAAATAACTCGTATTTTTCCGGTACACTTATTAGTTTTGAGAATTTTTTTAGGTTTTTTTTATTTTTTTTCATACGTAAATTGTTCATATTATTTTTTATTAAATACATGGTGTTGTAAATCTCCAACAATTTTTTTAAAATTAAATATCATTTAAAAATTGCAAAAAAAAATAAATTCTTTATATTTCCTTGCATATGCATGTAAATATCTACAAAATATATATTTTTCCAGAAAAATTAATAAATCATGCATTTAAGGGTTAATTTAATAATGCTCTTGTTATTTTTAATGATTATTCATTTAAATATATCTACAAAACAAATTAAAAATGAAGCATTTAAAAAAAAGCCGGGCGCTTTCTACCTATTGCAGGGACCCACAGTGTCCCACAGCACGGCGACTATATTATTTTACAATTCCTTGCTTCGCGCAGTCGACACAAATAATTTTTACAAAAAAATTGAAAGAACAAAAATATTTTTGGCTTTTATATTCCTCTTAAGTAGAAACACAATGCTTTGGTCGATAACTGAGAACTCTCATTGTTTTACGTTATTGGTGTGCATAAATTTACGTTGTGCTTTGCTGGGACATTTGAGGAAGTTTTGAATAATTTTATAGTAGCTTTGCTTAAAAAAGTAGATTTCTGACTGGAGAACCTATAGTGGGACACATCTGGTCTGGAAAGTGGTATGTGCTCTCGACTATGTATCGAATATGTTATCGACTTGTCTTATTAACTACTGTCAAACGTAATGAGCACTTTCCGGTCATACTAGCATGTTTAACCCCTCCGACTTTTCGCGAACTTGAAGCTAAGATGTCTTTACCGAAATGTCAATTTCACGAAAACGTTGTGTTATTACCGCCTCACAATCAAAGCTCTATAAATGAAACATTACTGAACGGAGCCGAATAGTAAAAACTGTTTTAGAAAGGTTACAAAATAGGCTTTCAAATTGTTGTATCATAAATAAATATTAACATTTGTAAATATTTAAATTTAGAATGGAAACATGAAAAAATTGTAAAAATGACTCACCTGTAATGTTTTATGTAAAAACGATACTAAAATCACGGATAATGTAAAAAAAACCACTTATTTCATCGTACAAATGTACAATAAACAATTCTGTCACTTCACTTTTTGACCATTTCATACAAAATATATTTAAAAAAAAATAATTAAACTTGCGAGGCGGGTCGGCATGTCAAACGGCTTTCTTGGCGTCGTTTTACGATTTGGCGGGTAAAATTTGCTTCCACTGAGTAGGTCTTTTTACGGGTTTCTATGGATAACTTTGAATAGAAATGTGAAGCTTCATTCAATACAAATATTCTACTTTTTGTTTTAGGGATGTCACTAGAAGAATAACGGAGTTATGACGATTTTTGTGGAAACACACGCGTTGACGTGTAAACACGCTTATTGTACTTGACTGCTATCGTTATTTTATCGTGTATATCTGCTTACGTTGCTGACCGGTTAAATATATATGTATTTTATTGGACTCTAAAGTAACGACTAATTATCGAAATTGTTGATAACAAATTAATTTAAAACCTATCCCTGATGTTTGGAGTTTGTTCAGTTCACTCTCTGCGGATTTGTAGTTACCGTAAACGATTTATTTATTTTATATATGTATAAATTACAAACAATACAAAACAAAATGAAACTTTGTCTGTCCAATTGGGAAGGATTCCCGTTTCAGGACAGCCAAATTTTAAGGCGTTGGACATGGACGCTAGTCATTGCATTACTAGAATTTTCCGAAAGTGTGTTCACATTGAATAAAATGATCACCATTTTATATTAAAAAAAATAAGGGTAGAAGAATTCAAGTTATTCCGTTTTCACTGAAACGATTTTATGCCGACATTTGAAAAGACTCCTTCATCCGGCAAATTCAACTCGCTTCATTGATTTCTGTTTCCAAAATCCAGGCTTCAGCTTTACCGTTAATAATATTGTTTGGAATTGTTTACGTATTTACACTTGAATAAATACATTATGTACCTGAGAAATTAATTATTTTAATAAGTTATGAAAATAAAATTTCCAAAATATTTGTGTGAGTTTCATAAAAACAACAAATAAAAAACGCTTTTGCTACGATCGAATAGTCTTTGGTGCCCCACCCTTTCGGAGGTTGGCTATCATCATCAAAGGATAATCACTTTTATAAAATTATAATTTTTAATAAACTTTTTCTAACTTGATTTTTTTTATTATAATCTTCGATTTATTAAAAATAATTTTCGAATGGTGAAAGCGTTTTATTCAGATTCAGTATTTTTTTTATAATTTTTATGTGAATACCGCATAATAGTCCTAATTGCTCCCAAATGTCTGCAGCCAGTGAGACTATGGCATCCCCAATCCGGGTATATTGTGAGGCTGAAAGTAGCGGGGAGGAGAAGGAGGTGGGGAAGAGGAAGGTGGTGAAGCACCTGGCTATTCAGATCTGGTCACCAAACAAGGCTAGAAACATTTCAAACAGCGATTTAATTCTAAACGTTGGTCTTGCACCAGGGCGATACTGAGAATACCTTCCACTCTGGAACGTTCCGCAAATATACTACATATTATTTTAAATTAATAAGTTGTGTAATAACACAAATTAAACAAATCAGATTTGAATCTGCGACCACCGGATTGCTAGTCGAGAGCCTCACCCCTCGACCACGGAGGCTGTCATTTAAAAAAAAAGTTTTCCTCAACAGTGACAAATTTGTGTTTAAACGACCGGTTTACGGGAATTTCATTCGGATTCTTTAATTTTAAGGAGTGAATTTTTTTTAAAAGTTTGCTCTTCCGTGAAAAAAATAATATTTCAACAATATCGCTTCATTAAAATTGTTACGCAACAGGTGGTTTCTTCCCAACTCTGTGTTATTTTTCATAAAGATTAAAATATTAAACAAATAAAGATAAAAAATACAAAAAGATAAAATTATATGAAAGACAAATATTACAGAAAATTGAGGCAAAATAGACAAATAGAGACACATATAGAGACGCAATTAATACATAATATAATCAGTGCAAAATATTTATTAGCAATAGCAGAATTTTTTTCTGAAAATGTCTACTTCAGCACACTCTATCTTATTATGTAGCCGACACATTTGGGTCAGAGGGCTAAAATAGCCGATAATATTATTGAATGTATTCAGGTGAAACATGCTATGGCGTCCTAAACAATGGGAATTGGGAAAATTTATTTCAATAATGCTAAGACATAATACAGTATCAAGATTGGCGTGAATTATTTTGTGTAAACATATTAGATCAGTCAGTTGCCTTCTAATTTTAAGTGTGTTCATCTTGAAGTATTCATGATGTACATCGTATAATCAAAATAGATCTATATAGACCACAACAATAAGTCTTATCATTTTTTTCACCTCTACAACATTTAAGTGCATTTAATTGACATTACGCCATTTATTAAGTGTGACGAGGTAATTTTGAAGCACTTCATGATCGGAAACAGACTTAATTCTGCGAATTTTTTTAAGATCATCGGTAAATCAAGCATAATCAGTTTAATTTTGAACCAAGGTCATTTATGAATATTAGAAAAAACAGATAACTAAGATTTGACACCTGGTACACCAGAAGTTACAAATATGGGGGATGATTTGTATCCATTAATAAATGAATTTACCCAGCGAAATAGGTCTCCATGTATTCCTATATGATCAAGATTTTTTAGTAAGATGGAGTGGTTAACTTTATCAAAAGCTTTTGAAAATCGGTATAAATTGCATCTACTTGTAATTTTTCATTAAAATAATTACAACATTTTAAAAGATTTGAATTTATAGATCTCTGAGGAACAAACCCATGTTGCCTGGCGCAGAAAAAGGGTTCAAAGTGTGAAAAAATATTTTTATATATCAGTAATCGAAAAACCTTGGCAAAACATGAGAGTATACTAATTGATCTGTAATTTTTTATTGAAGATTTGTCACTTGATTTTTAATACTGGTACCACTTGCGCCGCTTTCTACAATTCAGGAAAAGTTCTCGTGGTTAAAAAAAGAGCGGGAGCACACAGAGAGCGGTCAGGAGTTCCGAGTTCCGAGTTCCGCGTTCGGCGTTCATTAGAATGTACTGGTACCATAACAACAACGCACACAGCGGGCAGTCAGACCGCGGCGGTCAAAACGGAACGTTGCGTTCTAAGAGTTCTTTTCCCGCCGAGGCAGAGAACGCCAGAACGCCGCCATGTCTGAGGTTACAAACACGGAAAAGTTCATTGAATTGGTTAGGGAAAGGAGTTTATTATACGATTTAACTGATGTTAATTATTTATTCGTATATTTTGTTATTATTTATAAATATTCTAATGTCTTTTCTTATCCTTAATAAATAAATACATTCCTTAAAAATACAGCCAGCCTTTCTTTTGATGAAACACAGTTCCTCCAGTTAGTATTTTGTTTTTCGATATCGGGTTGTATGATGTTATACAATTCATTAAAACTATTAATCGACATTCGAAAATAAATATAGAATCGCTGTTTATCTTTAAGTAAATCCTGAAAAATACTAGTAAATTCGCCTTGTTCTTCTCGCGTTGTATTGATTGGGTGCACCCAATACTTCCTTTTCTTTTTAGAAGCTGCTAAGCTCCACAAGAGCAATAATTCTTCATCGGATGATGAACTTTCTAGTGACATGTTGCATATGCAAAGACCCAAACGAAACTAGAACGCGAGAATTTGAACGCCGCTTGTGTGCTTTGGAACTCTTGAGCGGTCAACGGTCACTAGAACGCAGAACTCTGACCGCTCTCTGTGTGCTCCCGCTCTAAAGATTCATTAAAATAATAAAAAGCGGTAAACATTAAGAATCTGCACAGCAACTGACGAAGAAAAGAGAAATTTTATCAGGCCCAGGACCTTTACTGGAATCTATTTGACTCAAAAACACTTATATGTATTGCTTTGGTTGCGTTCAGTTATGTTAGGCATTGAATCATTAGTAGGTTATTCTAACTTGGTACAGACAGAAGAAAATGTCTTTTTTGGCTTGACTGTATTTAACATGAATATATTTATATTTATATTTTATGTATAAGCTGTTTGTCTCTTACCTTTACCAAAATATTTAGATAATATGTTTTCTCCATCATTTGTGGAAATATATACTTTTAATATACTACGTAAACACCTCAGCACAGGTTCTCCTAGCGAGGTGTTCACGAAACATACAATATTACTTACATACAGTTTCACCTTCTCAAACCCACCTTACACAACATATTATAGTTATAAGTTTGAAATATATCATGTAAAAATATAAATAATTATGTGAACACTGTAAATATTATATAGAAATAAATAAATAAAAAAAGATGGCTTTTCGGCCAATGGGTCCTTTCAACGCAATTTGTGTCCCGGAGAAAATTTTGTGTTCTGATGGATCACTAGGGCCAAGGTCAATTTCAGCCTCAATCTTCTCTGCGTCGGAATCCGATTCATCAGAGTAGAAGATACTAGTAGTATTATTAGAAATTTTTTTGCTCATGATTATATGGCTCATGTTTTTGATTGCACAATTTTTACATACTTTTATAAAACTTTTTCTTTCTACAACATTAGTAGGTTCCATATTTTTATGTCTAGTTTAAAACTTCATTGAAAATGTCACATTTTATGCATTTTTTGTCAATTTAATTTAAAATTTTTAAGAGGGTGATAACAAATAATACATATTGATAGAAGAATATTATAAGATCGTTAGTAAGGGTTCATCAGACAGAGGGTTAATATTAAGAAAATAACAAAGTAATAACGAGGTAAAACCGTCCAATAACGGTGTACAACAGAATGTTATTTCAAATGATCTGCTTAAGGGTAAATATATAATATATGTTTCAAGCTTTTAATTAATGTATCCCTTATTGAATATACAACTCGTGTATATTTTCTTTTTTTTACACTTTAGTTTTTACATTTCACATATCGTTTTATTTTTGATAACTTCATATTATATGTTTTATCTTAAGAGAAAATGTATACTGTAATATTACGCTTTGTAACTTAATCCAACTAATGTTATAATTTACTATAATACCCACGCACAGGATTTGCTTTTGTGGGATTTTTTTGCTACGCACTAAAATGCATTTTTTTGTATCCTTAGAACCGAGGGCTTAGGCATTAGACATAATAATGTTTTTTTGTTCCGTTTTTTTATGAATGGAAAAATAGAGAAACTACATTTAAAAAAAAACCTACCGATAAGGGCAATGGGGAGGGTATCATATGTGAAACTTGAAGTCTGAGTCACATACAAAAGCGTGAAAAATGGGGAGATTATTAAATAACAAAATAATGTAATAGATCGTGTGTAAATTAACTTTTTTTTAAAATTTCTATCTTGTGTAAAATATAGGAAAACTTTGCATTGTGAACAAAAACAAAAGTTCGTTTCTTATACCCAAGAGACGAGACTTTAACTGGTTAAAGTTTAAAGCTTAGTTGGTTATAAAATTTGCAGTTTTTGGCGAACTTATGGTAACCAGAACCAAGAATACTTCTTTCTTGGAGATATTCTAATGGTGGCATTGACGTCAGTCAACTTTAGCACATAACATCTAGCAACATCTATTTGTTCAGGCGAAGGATAATTGGATTCCCAAGAACTTTTAGGATAGTGACCATGTTTTATTATCATTATCAGCAGCACCTCCAGTCACCATCTGAATCCACATCCATAGTGTCCAGACTCAAACATTCCGACTTGTTTGCATGTATTCATCATCATCACTGCCCTAACCATGGCTGCATTGCAAATTTTATTTGAAATCCTAGGCAGTAACAGCTCTTGTTCATGTTTTTTATTCATCTCTGAAATTATAAAAATCTTAACCTAAACGCCTATGATACTTCAAACAAAAACATGAAAACCTGATAGAAAATATTATAAGATGGATCATTTTAAATCATGAGAATGAAGTTAACACTATGAAAAATAATTATATTTCACATTTTTTATGAAAAATCAATTAAATAACACATTCCTTCTTTTTGAAAATGTAACATATTGTAACTAAAAAAACGCGAAGTTCATTCGACGGTAGATCAGATTCAAAGTAGTTTTGTACAAGTCGAATATACGTATTCTGTTATGCAAACTCTTCTTTGATCTGATACCCCGAGCCTGTGTTATAGCCAGACAGTGAATTTTTTACAAAAACCTAAAGTATTAAATATGATTCCGTATGCCTGAGGTGGATATAATTATTCCAATGTTGTGTCAAAACTTTCAATAAAAAATATTAACGACTCTCAAACGAACCTCGGATGCCACTGAATCTTTTTCTGTCTTTTCTGTTTCACATCTTTCGTTTGAGAGTCATATTGCCTCCAGATCTTTAATAATAGCAGAAACAGTATTAAAATCGGATTGTTTTTAAACTGGAGTCTTTAATTTCGTAAATTAGAGCGATAAAAGCTTTTCGTTTTGATTAAGTGTTAATAAAAGCGGACAAAGTTTGTGATCATAATTAAATTCATAATAATGTTCATTTTCCAAGTGCCATCTTTCAAGTGTAATAGACCAGTTTATCCATTCACTGGTAAGATATTTTAATCATGGTATTTTTTCTTAGATTGATATATTTCTTATTCTCAGTTTAACAACTAAAATCTTGAAACTTATTGTAAACTATCGTTTGAATAGCAAACCTGTAGTTTGCCAGAAACTACTAAATTAATATCAATGTGCAAAATTAAAAGATGGTTTAGTGAACAAAAAAGGCAATATTTAATAAAAAGTTTGGCATAAAATAATAAAACATATATTTGTAATTATTGAACACAGGACTTTGGTTCAAATCCTAAATGCGACCGAATCTTTCAATGTTTAAAATTTTTGTAATAATCGCTAATATTATCTTCAAAAATTAAATATAAAAATTTGCGGTTTTAGTCATTAAGTTAATCCAAAAAACACACCTATATACGTTATACGTAATACTGTTGCAATACAAATTTTTTGTTGCTTTTATTTTTAATTCATTTATGTATGTATATTTCTTTCTCATGTTAAGTTGTACTGCCTTTATGTGTATATGTAAAAGCCCTCTGGGCGTAAAAAAATAAAAATAAAAACCCACACAATACACCTACCATTACAATAAACAAAAATATTTTATTATTTATTTTTTTATCTATTTTTTTACCTATGTGGCTTATTTTATTTTATTCAATCTCATTTTTATTTTATTTCAATTTATTAATTCATATTATTTTTATATTAAATTTTGTATGCGCTCAATATAACACGCAATTTAACAATATCGATGTTCTTAATAATACTCTTGTGAAATACCGAAACGAAGTCAAGCGTACGACCACAAAAAATGTTAATTAAATTAATGCACAGTTATAGAAAAGGTACAACATGAGCATCTCCTGTCTCCATCCCATCTTCCTCTGCCTCTTGCCCTTTCCTATTCCTTCTTCCTTCTAATATATTTTTATGATTTTATTTTTTTATTTTTTCTTAATTTCATTTTCAGTTAATGGTTATAACTTATAACCAATTACAATTTTGTATTATATCATATTAACCAACATTAGCATAAGAAACTATTTTGGCTTACCTCATATTTAACCTCTTGTATAACTCATCCTGTATAAAATTGCTGTTTGTTTCTTACAATAAATAAATAAATTTTATTAAATTATAAAATCAGGGCCTCAGGACGAGCAAAGTGCTGATAATGTTTAAAAAACATTATAATTTTGTGTCAATTTAATTTTTTTGTTGTAGATTTTGCTCTTATACTGTCCGCTGCCACGGAAACTTTTTTGAAATGTGTTTTCCCTTTTTAGTTTTCTCTTCTGATAATCTTCTAATTTGGGGCAGAACTTTTCGTTCTTGGTATATATTGTACATTTATGTTGTGCTGTGCGGGGACAGTCGGGGGCGTTTATAATATGTTTATAGTACCTAGCTTATAGCACGTTTTAAAAATGTAGATACTGGACGTGAAAACCGATAGCGTGATCCATCAGGAGGTCTAGGAGGATATTTACGAAATCCGTCATCTACTCGTATGGTCACCGATATTCCGACCAACGATAGACAAGTTTTAACAAGGCCTCCATATAGTATCAGATAGGCTTCGGTTAACTGTCAATGTACATAAATTTTTAATAGTAAAATTGCTGGCTTATCAACGAACGGAGTGAAACTAACGAAGCTCTTAGAATTGAAATAATTCGTGTACGCGGCGTTCGAATCCGTTCGGGCCAATAATGACGCTAACTTGGTTCGGGCTTACGGAATCGAAATTCTTTCACATAACGAGTTGTGAATAAAGATCTCATTAATTAATTGACTCCCTTTTTACCACCTTACTAATAAACGTGTTTTAAATTTTATACGACTGATAAACAACCATTATTAAGTAAGGCCTAGAGTGTCAAAAAGTAAATGCAAACTGCCAATGCATACATAAGTTAGTATTTCAATTCAACATTGTCAATTTATTAATATTTTACGTAATTGTTTGACGTTTTATGATAATAATGCCGTCAGTGTTGCTATTGTGTGACAAATCAATAATTTATTGTGTTTATCGGTATGGCTATCAAAGGCGCGACCGTGCTCGGTAAATCGGTATAAAATCATCGGTACTTACGCCGATCGATCCGATATTTTGATGTAATGGATTTCACTGTGTTAGACCACCTGGTCCTCAAAACGGTGAAAGTGGTTGATACCCTCAACCACTTTTGTTTTTGATATCAAAGCAAAATTTTTGGAATAAAAGGGTATATTTTCGCAGACTACCATTTATTAAAAGCAAGTTACCTACAATCATAATAAATTTTTCGAAAAATTGCATAATTCCGTCACACCATTTATTTACACCAGTTATTGTGATAACACTTTGTTTTTTCATATAGAAAAAAAAATTTGTTTAAAATAGTTTATTCCCCTAAAATTTAATGTTAAAACTTTTGTCAATATCTCAACATGTTTTTAAATAGCTGGAGTCCGCGACGTTGCCCGGGTTTTTCGCAAAATTTTTCGCAATTTCCTCTTGCTTTATGGTCAGGTGACACTTTCACGACAATAAAACTATACATTTGAATTAAAATTAATGACATTAATTAATTAACAATTAACCCCCCTCCACAGACACTCTTCTTTAAAGAAGATAGATGATTTCATTTTTAAAATGTTTCAAGGTTAATAGAGTTTTGCCTATCACAAGCTTATTTATCATAATTTATGACGTTTTGTTTATCACAAAGTTTCGATTATGTATATCCTTCGGAGAAATGCTGTGTTTTGTACGCACTGTTAAGTAGTCAGTGAGAGACAATGGAACAGTATATCAACAAGGATCTCTCAAGAATTTTCCTTATTTTTTAAATAACTCTAAAACAAATTACGTAGACACTTTAAAAATAATGACAACGATACTTTTGGACGGCTGTTCTCGTTATCATAAAAGGACACTGTTTCTCCGTTTATGTTTTCACCGACAATTATGTAGGGTTTAAGTGTCTACTAAATAATAATGTAAGAATATTTTTGTGTGCTAAAAGCTTGTTATGTTTTCAGATCCATCAGGGACGAAAATGGTGCTTTTAATAGCGGTTTCAAATAATATTTTATAAGGGATTTCTGTGGCGACATTACCCAGCTCCAAAAGACTACTAATTTCGCAGTTAAATATATATTGTAATTTCCTTGGAAGGTTTTTAATTGTAGACTAAAAAGATTATTTTTGCCATAGTGGCATTGTTATTCAGTTCGAAATGTTAACGTGGCCACGTTAGAAAATACGTTGGATTTCCTATTCAGATCTCAAATCTCTGCTAGTCCTCTATCAAGCATTTAAAATAATATTAGAAATACATCTGCCTCGAAAACACATTCTAACAAGCATCCGATAGTGAGAATACACACAAAATTCCTGCAAATATTGATAAGGTCTGCACAGATCTTATTGTTTCTACATGATTTTTTAAATATAAATTGCAATCCAAAATATACGAATTTTTTAGTGCTCCCAATGCGTTTGCCGCACTGACTTTAAAGAAGTCATGAACTGTTTCGTTCCAACAAGCCAGGAAAATAAGTTTTGCACTTTTAAAATCGATAAGGTCTGACCAGACCTTGTCGCTCATCGGAGGGTTAAGAAATGTGAAGATTTTTATAGTTATTATAATTAATTTGACTTTATTAAATTATACACCTAAAAATGAGTACCTAAGTCATTTCATGAAAATTCTCCAGTCCTGAAAGAGTCCTAAAAGCCTATTAAAATAAATACTTTTGCCACTACCACTATCACAAGAAGGTTTGTAAATTCACGTCGTTTACATTGATTTCGATTGTATATAAATATATTTTTTAATAAAACCGCTAAATTGTCCTAAACTATTGTCGTCAAATTGATGATAGCGAAAGATTGAAATTCACAACATAACAAAGCAATTTGATTGTTTTGATATTACGTTCGAGCTGAGCTTGTATTCTTTGTTAGCTCATAAATAAAATAAATTACAAACGTGACTTTGATAAATTAGCCATGAATGCCGCTCATCAAATGGTTCAGGTGGAAATCCTTGGTCCAGTAGAAAGCATTTCTGAATGGTTTATTTTATGAACGCTGTGGTGATATTACGCTCGAGTTGGGTTGTCATTTTTCGTGGATTATATTATTTAAGCTTTTGAAATCGTTTATTGTGCAACACATCTTGTAATTATTTGTGGTAATACTTTCTTCAAAACTTAGACCACAAAATGTGTCAGTTGTTACGTTTTAAATTTGGTTTCTATGACACACCCCTATGGAAACGCAGTAAATTATTTGGAGGTTGGTGGAAACCGAGCATTTCACTGATTATTTTGTAATATGTAAACACAATGTGTTTATTACTTGGATAATTTGCTATTTAGAGGGGAAAATGGATTAGGTATGTAGTCTATACGGAGAGGTAGGTTATAAACACCACAAAAACCCCCAAAAACCATGTAAAATATAAACATATGCGTAACGGGTAACTAAATATGCAAAACAGATAGTGAATAAAGTCAAAAATGTTGTTATGGATGACCATTTTTTAAAGTAATAATTACTATGTAATTTTTACATTTTAAGAAGATGACATCGAGTCACATATATTGTGCGCGGAGGAGTTTATGGTTTTATTGTGGAATGTAATTAATATTTGAGTATAAGGAGTTGTGGTTAACAGTTAACATTGGAAAGGTATTCTGACTTATCTTTGTATACGTCTTATTGCAAATCGATATTTGGCATTGATGGACATTGCGGTGATCGCTACACAATCATCCGTAATAGACTTGAATTTAACACACTGAGGGAACACTTTTTTTTACATTAGCACCATGCAGGAAGACCAATTGAAGGATAAAAAACCCTCGAGGCCTATGTCATCTTTGAGAATGCTGTGTGGAGGGTCTTTTAAGGGAAAAGAAGGAGAGAAAGTTCTGGGAAGAAAAAAGGTATGAGGGGTGGATAGGAATCTATGGGTCAATGTGTTCAGGAGTGACGTACGTATGAATCCATCCCACTGCGGTGCAAGGCGATGGGTCGAGAGATTTCAGTCAGAGAGGTCAAAAGGTCTCATTCAAACAGTCCCTACCGATCCAGCCCGCACCTGGTGGGCAAAGGCATTTGGTGCTAAGGTTAAGACAAACCTCACCATACGAACTCGGGCACCCCTGCTAAGTAAAAAAAACGTAGAAAAAACACTTGAGGTGACATATGGCAGGTGTGTTGGTTATCTAACAATTGTTTCCCGGGGCAGCGTTACCCAAACCCGCCTTCCAAATTGAAATTGAATAGTGAAGATGTACGCTGCACAGGTTTTCTTAACAGACAGGTAATATGTAATAAACTGTTGCAATGTAAATGATATTGATTTGTAGGTACTCCACACTATCAGGCAGGGTCAGGTAATTGGGTAACAGGTGCGGAGGAGGAATTGGGTGGAGGAATGCAAGAACATGAGTTAAAGTGAAATGCATATAGTTGCGTCAACAAGACATTTACGTTTGAATATTTATTTATTTATTCACGCCATGAAAACTTTTATATGTTTACAATGTTGATGATAAGTAAGTGTATATTACATAGCATAATAGGCCGAGTAAGGACAGTATAAGCCGGTACAAAACAAGTAATAGTTGTTCAATAAATAATATATAATAATAAGGTTACAAGATTGGCATTTAAGGTACCATGAAAGTAGTAGCGGAACAATTTGTAGTAACTTTGTTGATGTTACTAAAATAAATATGAAATGTTTATTGTTAATCATGTTATTATTTAGCAAACCTGTATAATGCCAAATTGGGTATTATACAGAGCATAAATTATCATTAGTATAAGAATAATCAATAACGGTTTGTTGTAAAGCAAATTTGTAATCTACAAACATTTATTACGCTTGATTGGGTGTTTTATGAAAAACAAAAAAAATTAAATACAGGCTAAGTGTGCGTGTAAGAAAAAATAAGTATTGTAGATTAGTTACAAATATTCTAACGTAAAGTGATGGCAGAAAACATCAATTGAACTATACTTTTTATCTAGTCTGTGTAGCCTCTGAAATGGCAAATCTTCGAAATAATTATTGACAGACTTTGGAACTTTATAGAGACCAGTCTGTCTTGTCTTACGCGTGGGTTAGGGTGTTCCAAAAAAATCAAAGTTGTTATTTTTGAACGCATACCCTCTAATTTTGTTTTAATAATGACAAAACACTTATAAAAAAATTTTCGTTTACTTTGGACAACTGCAACCCGTGCCGACTTGCATCGAAAGATGTCAGTACTTGTACATTAAGACGCCAGCGAGCAAACATGTTGATGAGCTTGTAGTAACTTGTAATTTTGTTAGTAAACGAAAATCACTCGTTCATGCAAAATGTTGTTAGATTTACGCACTTCTAAAAAGAGTATATTTTTAGTAGTCGTAAAACACCAAATATCGGTTTCTAAACTGCCATCTAATGGACCTGTAAAAAAGTAGATAAAATTCAGTGCTACAGAGAAAATCTCACATTGCACCTAACCGCTTCCGAAATCGATGATTTGCTTGACTTTTACCGTACTGCACTGACAACAAAAATACTTTTAGATGACTATTGAGAGTTTTTAGAGCTGTGATAGTTTTAGGAGGAGATACAGCGAGAAAAGATTAAGATTTAAGATTCGGCCTCCAGGTGCTCGATGGATGGCAAAGGCGCTTTATTCCTTGAAAATATCATTAATTTGTGCGCAATTTAAAATTACCGGTAAGGATAAGGCGGCACTTTTAGACGTTTGCCTGTTCATAGTAACATCCTATGTTAAGCCATGGTTACAATGTATTATAGTAGTTAAAGCACCTTACCAGGACTTGTGCTTTTTGAAATCGATGAAGGCTTAAGAAAAAATTGATGAAAACATCTCAATGGCAGCATCTATTTTATCGCTGTTTGACGACGTTGTGGATCAAACAACTAAAATAAAAATGCTCGAAATATCAAAAAAAATAATTTATCAACCCATGACAAACGTTACATCCCATCGAAGGAAGATCTTGATGGTAAATTGTATGGTAAGTTTATTAAGTAGTTTAAATTATGTTTTGTATTGAGGTTTTTGTTCATATTATAATTTAGTGACTTTCTTGATCGTTTGAAAACAGATGCCAGTTTTCTTAACGAATTCCCTACGATGTGGTCAAATAATGCTTTGTATCAAGAAGTCAGAAAGAAGGTGTCGCCGCTGAGTGTAGTGAATGATACAGCTGAAAGAACTGTTAAGTTAATGCAAGATTTTCATGGCTTAATCTCACGGTCAAAGAGGAACAAAAATAATTTTTGTTACCATGCGTTCAGGAACACCAGAAGATTTATCCTGACTGTAAAAAACAAACTATGAAGAAAAAATTTAATCAATAAACCATTTTTAAATATAAAATACTACATAATTGAACATTTGTGCATTTTTAAAATTTATTTATCCGACAAAAATGAAAGTTGAAAATCCTTCCATATTAACTATGTACCATATGTTTGGTATCAAGTCGGCACGGGTTGCCGGTGTTTAATCAAAATAATATTTATCATATGAGTTATTGGGATCAAATGGAATAAAATAAGAGGGTATGCATATTTAAATTCATGAAGAAAAATTCTTCCTTATGTCCTGGGACACCCTAGCGTGGGTACACGCAAAGTAATAAAGTTCTTTAAATCCATGACGTCTAATCTGCCATTCGCTATTTTGATAAGACAAACTAAATCAATCATTGTGATAAGTCGGTCAAGGTTTGTAAGTCCATTAAAAAATGTCTAATTAAGATCTTCGACCGGAATTTATAGTTAATAAATCTCAAAAATTTATGCTGCACTCTGTCGATGTTTAGTTGGTGAATCTGATACAATACTTATCTAATAAGTAACTACAAATATAACATTTCGGCAAAAAATCTTCCTATACTTTGGTACTAAATTCTTCAACAAAATCTCATTCTCATTCAAAACTCACAACAATATTTTATCATTTAATCTCAAATAATAAGCTGTATACAAAATATAGAGATCAGAAGATAATATACTGACACCAAATATAGACTGAAACTGAAACCACTCAACTGAACAAAAAAACACAATGTAATATATTTATAATTATTTCAGAAAAATTACTATTCAATATATTTATACTATCCACACTACTAAATTTTAATCACATGAAAATGAAATTCTCAGCATGGGAGATCTTAATGAGGATATCGTCATATCTACTTGTTGTTGTCTCCAGGAGAATATGTGGTGAGGTCCTAGTTTGCCTCGCCACTTTGAATATAGGGTTTTTAGTGTCTTCTATGGTACAAATTTAAGGTTTAAGTAGGATATTTTAAGTAAATTCTATGACGTGTGTTTTATATTACAGTAGTAATTTATTTTTCTGATAATTCCTTAAGTCAAGATTTAGTGGACTTAATATTTTTAATTTGTTAAATACCTAGTATAAATACCCGAAATACCTATAATGTATAGAGAAAATAAATTTAAAAAATATATCACGCACATAAGCTTGCAATTTAGAGATTTGATACGTATGTATTATATGACAATAGTTGTTACTTCGGTAACGTAGCCGTAGTTTCGGTAATTGTGAAAGTATATATAACACCAAACAAACACGCATTTAAAATTAGTCCATCTGTTTTCGACGTTACGCGTTGGTTGAAAACGGGAAACGGTGTAATTCCTCGAACATTTAATTTGAATACAAACGCAAAGTGTATCCGGCCAGATGATAAAGCCTTTCGCATAAACGAGTGAAACATATTCCTCGATTCCCTTTACTTGGACATAAAACTAAACGATGTAAAAAGGGAACATAATAATAACAAATAAATATTCTGTACGATATACATAAATACCTTTAACACTACATTATACCGTTATTTATTCAATCTAAAATCGAAGGCGATTTATCTGGATACCGAAATAAATCTCAAACAGCTTCTTTATTTAACGATTTCAATGACTTCTCAAGAATGGAACTCGCAGAGTAAGATTAAAAAAACCTAAGTTAAAGGAAGGAACTCAAAGATGGTTAGTGTACGCAGAGTGGACGGATGAAGAAAATAGTTTCAGAAAAATATACTATGAAGTGCTAGTAAATCAAATACTTGAGTCAGTTATTACTTATTAATAAGGACGGGTTGTTTCACAGAATTTGAACAATTCATCTAACTTCAAAATTACCAAAGCGTTGAAATTTCGAAAAAAGTTATTTCGAAAGAAGTAAGCTCATTTTACCTTAACTTCTCTCTAACTCTGTATTATGTTAACTTGTTTAACCCCTCAGCCCCCTTGGATTATTGTGTTTTTCTCAAGATTTCCGCTTTGCAATAAAATCCAAATAAATAGAATATTTATGAACTCATCCGATAACTAAAAACTGTTTTGAAAGGTGATGAAATACAAAATATTATAATTAGAACAAAACAAGAAGATAGTTATTTAAATTTTCAATTATTTTTTTTTAATAATGAAACTTTTGAACATAATATTACAATTCAGGTTTTATATAGCTTCTGTTTTCTATTTATAATAATTAATAGAAATTTAAGAAATATTAAAACTTGGAATGCTATCATAGAAAGATTAAAAATGGCTCACCTTCATAGACATATGAATATTAGGTAGACCTGCCCTAAGTGATTAAAAGCGTATTATCCCCACTCCCCATAACGGTTCCATTGAGCCGGCTGGGCTCGCGTACGGCCTCAAGTGATATTTGAAAACGTGACGTCATCATTCTTGTGCGAACTATGGTCGAGGCATCATCGGTTCATTTTACGAAATAACACGGCAAAATGTTTACTTGTACTATGAAAACTGGTAAAAATAGATGCGAAAAAAGAGAATAAACCCAATTGTCGTATTACATTCCATATATAAGCATTATTTTATTTTATTTTAAGCATATTCACATCGTATAATATGAATCAGTTGTTACTATCACATCGAGAAACGTCTGGACGCGAAACACAAAGCTGGTTGGTTGCTGGGAAGTAAATTATGAACATTTATAAAAGTGTCTTAACTAAATACTCTGAAACTAACTACGACTCTGAATATAGAAGCTGCCTTACTTTGCCGAATTTGGACTTCGCAAATTTGTTCATAACGTGGCGAGTAATTTGCGCTCCCATGTAAAAATGTCTATTCATTCAAAGCAGATTTTACTTTTAAGAAGTAAATGGTGATATTATAATGCGAGATGCCTATTTACTGTCAGATTGATTTATTGACGAATCACAGTCATCTTCACTCCCTTCGTTCTTCAACAGTTGATTTTACCCCTCGCCTTTATCTTCTCGTCTATTAATTCCTATGTCTGTGCTCACCTTACGTTTTTTCGTCTGAACAATCAACTTAAAATTATTGAACGAAAATACGCCTTTTATAGACATTATAAACATTAGTCACCTCATTTTTTGTCATTTCGTACAAAAGAATTAATACAAAAAGTTTCATAATTTTTTCTCAAATTGCTGTAGGAACCTTTGGTTTCATAGAGGAGTCTTTGTTAACTTCTAGATTTGAATACAAATCATGGTTTTTTTATTTCTAACATCGTTTAGATCATATTTATAATCATGAAAGTAAGGGAGACACAACGATTTCTATGAGACCATTTGTGAGCTGTTTTCAAAAGCGAACAAATTAGCCTGAGGGGTTAAAGCACGAATGTATAAAATCTTAATAACATTTTGTTTCACTGTCTTGCTAAAGATTCGGATATGACCGGAACACGGACATGTTTCCAATAAACTGTCTTACTAAAGATACGGATATGACCGGAACACGGACATGTTTCCAATAAACTGTCTTACGAAAAATTTGGATATGACCGGAAAACGAACATGTTTCCAATAAACTGTCTTACTAGAGATTCGGATATGACCGGAACACGGACATGTTTCCAATAAACTGTCTTACGAAAAATTCGGATATGACCGGAACATGGACATGTTTCCAATAAACTGTCTTACTAAAGATTCGGATATGACCGGAACACGGACATGTTTCCAATAAACTGTCTTACTAAAGATTCGGATATGACCGGAACACGGACATGTTTCCAATAAACTGTCTAACTAAAGATTCGGATATGACCGGAACACGGAGATGTTTCCAATAAACTGTCTTACTAAAGATTCGGATATGACCGGAATACGGACATGTTTCCAATAAACTGTCTTACTAAAGATACGGATATGACCGGAACACGGACATGTTTCCAATAAACTGTCTTACTAAAGATTCGGATATGACCGGAACACGGACATGTTTCCAATAAACTGTCTTACTAAAGATTCGGATATGACCGGAACACGGACATGTTTCCAATAAACTGTCTTACTAAAGATTCGGATATGACCGGAACACGGACATGTTTCCAATAAACTGTCTTACTAAAGATTCGGATATGACCGGAACACGGACATGTTTCCAATAAACTGTCTTACTAAAGATTCGGATATGACCGGAACACGGACATGTTTCCAATAAACTGTCTTACTAAAGATTCAGATATGACCGGAACACGGACATGTTTCCAATAAACTGTCTTACTAAAGATTCGGATATGACCGGAACACGGACATGTTTCCAATAAACTGTCTTACGAAAAATTCGGATATGACCGGAACACGGACATGTTATCAATAAACTGTCTTACTAGAGATTCGGATATGACCGGAACACGGACATGTTTCCAATAAACTGTCTTACTAAAGATTCGGATATGACCGGAACACGGACATGTTTCCAATAAACTGTCTTACTAAAGATTCGGATATGACCGGAACACGGACATGTTTCCAATAAACTGTCTTACTAAAGATTCGGATATGACCGGAACACGGACATGTTTTCAATAAAATGTCTTACTAAAAATTCGGATATGACCGGAACCCGGACATGTTTCCAATTAACTGTCTTACTAAAGATTCGGATATGACCAGAACACGGACATGTTTCCAATAAACTGTCTTACTAAAGATTCGGATATGACCGGAACACGGACATGTTTCCAATAAACTGTCTTTCTAAAGATTCGGATATGACTGGAACACGGACATGTTTCCAATAAACTGTCTTACTAAAGATTCGGATATGACCGGAACACGGACATGTTTCCAATAAACTGTCTTACTAAAGATTCGGATATGACCGGAACACGGACATGTTTCCAATAAACTGTCTTACTAAAGATTCGGATATGACCGGAACACGGACATGTTTCCAATAAACTGTCTTACTAGAGATTCGGATATGACCGGAACACGGACATGTTTCCAATAAACTGTCTTACGAAAAATTCGGATATGACCGGAACATGGACATGTTTCCAATAAACTGTCTTACTAAAGATTCGGATATGACCGGAACACGGACATGTTTCCAATAAACTGTCTTACTAAAGATTCGGATATGACCGGAACACGGACATGTTTCCAACAAACTGTCTTACTAAAGATTCGGATATGACCGGAACACGGACATGTTTTCAATAAAATGTCTTACTAAAGATTCGGATATGACCGGAACACGGACATCTTTCCAATAAACTGTCTTACTAAAGATTCGGATATGACCGGAACACGGACATGTTTCCAATAAACTGTCTTACGAAAAATTCGGATATGACCGGAACATGGACATGTTTCCAATAAACTGTCTTACTAAAGATTCGGATATGACCGGAACACGGACATGTTTCCAATAAACTGTCTTACTAAAGATTCGGATATGACCGGAACACGGACATGTTTCCAATAAACTGTCTTACTAAAGATTCGGATATGACCGGAACACGGACATGTTTTCAATAAAATGTCTTACTAAAAATTCGGATATGACCGGAACCCGGACATGTTTCCAATAAACTGTCTTACTAAAGATTCGGATATGACCGGAACACGGACATGTTTCCAATAAACTGTCTTACTAAAGATTCGGATATGACCGGAACACGGACATGTTTCCAATAAACTGTCTTACTAAAGATTCGGATATGACCGGAACACGGACATGTTTCCAATAAACTGTCTTACTAAAGATTCGGATATGACCGGAACACGGACATGTTTCCAATAAACTTCGATAGTTATTATTTGTAACATTTGGAAATTTTTCTCTTGTTTTTTCTACGTAATAAAAAACCAAATATTTCAATAAAATCTTCGATTAAGCTTACACACACACACACGCACCAAATAAATACACCTACGCCAAACCTTCTTCGCATTTTCCGTATCTTTAAGGACCCCAAAATCTAAATTTACGATTTTTTCCATCTCCTAATATAAAATTATGCAGGCGAACGATGAAATGATATCCCCACACAGCTATCGACATTCTGATTAACCCCTTTTTCCCGATAGAGCTGCGTAGTTACCACACCCATTTCCTGTGCCTTAACCCTTTGGGACGGAGTTATGCCTGACTTGGGAATTCCTAGAATTCTCTTTGAGCTACTAAAAGACTTAGGAAATTTCACTTTCCCAAAGGTGGTTACCAGAAGTGCCAGATCAAGTCGGTTTTGAAGTTCGTAATCTTTTGAAATCTTGAAAAGCAACGGAAATTTTGTTGTTTATGTCCATTAGCTATTTATAAAACTAATAGGCGACTGTAAAACTCAATGGTTTGTGAATTATACAACAGCTATATTAGTAAATGTATGTATGGGTACAATTAAAATATATTTCATGTTAAGTTATGTTATGTGTGTTGCATATTAAAAAAAAAACCCGAAAAGTTTTTTTTGTTTCCAGAATACATCTATTTTTATTAATAATAAAAATTCACCATCTTATTTTGTTGGTTTGACTGAGGATTTGACCTCCCTCTTCAGGGACTGACTAAAAAGAGTACCAAGCTATCACTTAAGTCAAATCCTAATTGGATGCTGCCGAGATTTATTTTCAATATTACCTGCAGTAATTTTTTACAAATCTACCTACCTAGTGCAGAATATCTCCCGATTTTTGTTTGAAACTGGAGTAATTAAAGTAAAATAAAAAATAAAAACTACAGTAGTGAATAATCAAAGTTTAATAAACAAAATAGTGAATTTCAAATAAACAATAATATCAATTTAAAAACTTTACTCAACAAAACGCGGTCTTTTGAAATCTAATTTGTCAACACCATTTTTCAGTTTAAAATAGTTAAAAAAACAACAGTAAAAGTGAACAAATACGGTGTTTCGACACTGCATCGGATTGCATCAGATCATCTGCTGATAAATTCAACAAAATACGCGATATGATTTAAGATTTTAACGGCCAAAAGTATTTTTGTTATTTGTTTTTGGGGTGTTATGCCGTGTTGATAAATATGTAAATAAATAACATTATTATAAATAGCACATCTGCCCTGATGATGGACACTGCAATGCTGTCCGAAACGTTGGCTAAAGAAGAAGTTAGCGCAACACGGCATAACACCCCAAAAACAAATAACAAAAATAAATACGCGATGTTAACTCGAACGGTCGGTGGCCGAGTTGACATCGCGTTTTGGTCCCACCCAGGCGTAGTGTGTTCAATTTATCGGCTGGCTAAGTCATCCATCACAACACAAGCAACATTTTCAGCTTACTGTGATGGTAGTAGGAGATTTTCAAATATTGTCAGGTTATTCGTAACCAGGGAATGGTTTGTCTTTCTTTTAAAGAAATTAAAAAAAAAAATAAAATAAAAAGTGGTACATAAAAAATACATAATTCATTCGTTATAATTTTATTATTGTCGTACTACACCATCTATCGACCAGTGGACAAAGCGTAATCGGCAAAACTTACCAAGCAAAATCTTTCAAAAACTTAATAAAATTTAATATGTAAAAATTATCAATATCAAAGTCTTTCATCTTTAAAAACGGCCTCAAAAAGTGATTTCAAAAATTTGAAAGCTTCAAAGAACAATTATTAGAAACAATGACCTATAGAATTGATCAACAACGGCAAAATTTTATAAAAAAAGACAAAAATAATCTATTTTTGATATTAAAAACGATATATAAGACCTAGTTAAGAGCGTAGAATTCCGCTAGAGCAAAATTGATGATTTCGAAAAAGAAATGAAATAAAAAACAAACGACCACCAAAAAAAAAACGAAGCGAAAATTGGTGAAATGCAAAAATCGGTTAAAAACCTCAAACTATCTGTAAATCTTATCAAACAGAGCGCGCTTGAAAATTCTATCGAAATACGAGGAATCGAAGTGTAGAAAAATGATAACGTACAAAAACCCATCGAACTACTGATGTCGGCCCTAGACTGCTTATTACCAAGACCTATTGAAAGATAATTCTTTGATAAGCTACTATAACAATCCGGCCAAGCAAATTATTTCTCTCCAATTCAATTCAAAAGAAGCAAAGGAAAAGGTCATTAAACAAAAAAATATTAAAAGAATTCTCACCCCTAAAGAAATAAAATACTCGGAGTCAACGCAGAAGATCTTCATCAATGACAAGCTAACCCCACAAAATAAGCAGCTCCTGTGGTTGGCAAAGTCGACAAAAGCTTTGGTATACAAATATGTATGGACGAAGGACGAAAAAAAATTACTAAGAAAAAGTGACGACTCCCCTATAATACGAATTAAGGATGCAAACGACATACCATTACAGTAAACATGAATGTTCAAACAGAAATGCGTGTGTGTGTGCGTGAGTTCCACCAAAAGTAGATAGAATTCACTGTCATCGACAACGTAGTCGGAAAGTGGGTAAATTTCTACTTTCTAGATTCCATTTCATTCATTCATGTAAACCAAATTAAAATTAAGATAGATGTATTTTAAAAAATTGTTGCTTTACTTTGTCATAAAGTTCGGTGTCATTCCTAGATATAACTTTAAAGGCATATCTATGCCTTTAAAGTTTTGGATTTCAGGGAAAGTAAGTAAATATATCGCCTACCTACGACCAGTTGGTCTATGTTTCGATATTGTTAAATACTAGTTTAGAATATATTGTTAATTCTCTTAGGTATAGAGACTGTGATTTAGTCGTTCGGGCATTCTGTAATACCAGAGGCAAAAAAATAAAAAAAATCAAATTAAAAGAATAAAATATGTTCCATGGAAGTTGTAACTTACATAATCGATTCCTTTGGGCATATTGGGCATGTTGGGGTTAACAATAAAGTTGAGAGCAGTTGGCGGCAGCCGTTGATATAATTATATAGAAATCTGCGGATTTACACGTAGATGGTACGTATTATTCAATATAGACTAACTAACTTTAAGCGCTTGGAGATCACACGACTCACGAATTCTTCACAGAAACATATGTGCATTGGAAAGTATGATTTTAGATTTTCACAGCAAAAAGTAATATCGTGAAAATGTCAAATGCTAATAATATCAAAACATCAACTTCCCTGATGAAGAAAACTGTAACGCTGTTCGAAATGTTGGCCAAAGAAAAATTAAGTGCAATACGGCATAAAAAATACAATGGTACTTTTGCAAGTGGAACGTCAAATCATGTCGATATGAATGAGACAACGTGCGGGAATGACGTGAGGGAAGTGTGTTAAGTTGTGTGGTGGTCCATACTCTTTACCTTCCCATTTAGGGAAAAGGGGTAGTAACTATGCTTGTTAGTAAGTAGGTAGTCACGTGGGGAAACCGTGCGCGGTGGGTAAGTGTACGCGGTGATGTTTTAGACTAATTCGTACATGCTTCACCTGCGCCCATTTCCCAATTCCTCGTTATATGTATACCTTAACGAAAAAATATTTGTTTATTTATTTATTTACGGACAAATAGTCCATTAACAATATAATATTTTTTACGCGAATAAGAAATAGAGATGGCAGTGAAAGGAGAGCATATATAAATGATGAGCAATCACAATATACATATAATATAAAAAGTACAGATGGATGACAATTACAAGTGTTACAAGACAATTACAATGCATGAAGAAGGTTTAAAGGACTTTACAAATTAAACAAAATTACGTATCAACTGTCGAAATTCATATAGGCTTACGCCTAAAAATTCAATACTTGACTTGAAGGTGAGTTGACAAGTCTCGAAATTCCGGACAAAGGAGAATGTTAACCATAGTTAGTGGAATGTTGATTGAGGAACAGCAATTCATTATTTGGAAGTCTACGGGGAAGGATGTTGAACCTGATGATTTGCAACAAAGCAGTTGTGTCAGTAATACTGTTGATAATTTTGAATATGCAAATTAGACCAGAGTCTTTTCTACGTTTTTCTAAAAAAGAAATTTTTAAAAAGTATGCTCAATTTCATCATACGAGTACTCGCCTCTAAGTCCTAACCTCCAAGCAATTCCTCGTAGGAAGCGATATTGTACGGATTCTAAGGTCCTTGATAGATGTGACAGTAGATAGACAAACACTATTTAGTCAATCTGGACAGGATTTTTGGCTCTATAAAAGGACAAAATTTTGCGTTCGTCAACATAAGGTTCAATGCAGTTTATTTTACACCAATCATTAATCATAACTTTGTTGTGGTTTTATTAGTTGTTTCGTCTATGTTACCTATGGGAGCTATTGTGTACGCAATTGTGTCAGAACGGTGTGGTTAATAACACATTTTTACAGAGTGGCAATTCTCGTACAGATAATCGTTCGTCTGTTATTTTATTAGTTTATTTTAGGATGGGGTAAGTGTGCGAGTGTAAGCGTATGTGATTATATTATATTATATACATGCGATATTTAAGTGTGTGCACTAACCCCTCTGTATAAAAAAGATTTTAATCATTTTACATATTTCATTTTTAATTTAATTTTTAGAGTGAATATTCCGCGTGTATGTGTAAAAAAGCAATATTTAAAGCTAAGTGCGTGCACTTATATTGCGGCATGCATATGCTTACCCCGCACGTAGATCAAGTGTACGCAATCATTAAGGTTTTATTTATCTTTTATCCTTCTAAGGTTTTGTCTTTGCTTGATATACCTTAATGAGCAATCATAATTAATCGTAATAAATCATAAATAATTAATAATAATAATAACAGCCTTTTAATATAAAAAATCTAATGTAAAAATTGTGTAAGTTTAACCCCCTTGACTCTACATCTGAGTTTATAGTATTCACAAAGTTTGCGTAATTACGATCTATTTTTAAAGTACCCGCTCTTTTCTTTCTCTAGTCATTAAAAAACAGGATCGTCTCATTAGAGTCCCAATTAGATGAAGATCCTCTCGGCACTCCTGAAACAAAGCTAGAAACGTTTTTCAGGGCATGCCTTTGTGCTGAGGATAATGGTGCAGTGTTCTTGACAGAACCTTATCTTAGAATAATAATAATTCTGCAATTGGAGCTTAAGCTCCGAACTTGATATTAATATAATATCATCGCTTTGTAACCGCCTGGAGAAGGTTGTACTTGAACTTTAATTAATTAATTGTTATTGCCAATGACATGAATGATTTAATCTAATTCATAAAATTGTAGTGATTTATTTTGGGGAATTATATCGTGTTGCGCAACCTCCTTCTTCTAGCTGACGAATGTTTATGTTTCGGATAATTTTACAGTATATTATTGATTAAATAGTTTATTATTATTAACATTACAAATCTGCCCAGATGATGGACACTATAAAGCTGTTCGAAACATTGGCTAAAGAAGGAGGTTGCGCAACAAAGCATAATAAACCAAAATCAATAGCTACAATACTTTTGTGAAAATCTCAAATCATATCAAACCAATAAAATGTTTTAAATATTTTATTATATTTTAAATCCACCTAAAATAATTCAAAAATTGAAAAAAAAGTAAATCTTGGAAAAAACATGCACATTGCTACTGAAACCTTTTTTATCAATGTATCCACAAAACGTATAAAAAAATTCAATAATTCAAATATTTAAAGAAAAACAGGTAAAAGGCTTTCAGATAGAATCTAATAGATATGGAATTACACATTAAAATCCCAAAATTGAACACCAAGCATACTCAAAATACTTACCTCTATATATTTGATTCCTGTTATTTTGACACCCTTCTTAGAGTCCATATTTGTTATTATTTTTAAAAAATCTTCTCATTCTGTTATCGATAAATCTTTAGTTTTTCTGATTAATTTTCTTGTTTTTTATTTGCAATATGTTATTACCTAATTAACTCTTCACATTGTTTTATCATTTGGGTTTGAATTCGCTCATCAAACACAAGAACCGTCTTTCTGGTGAGGAAAAGCTATTTTTTAATATTCGATGTGTAATATGTAAATTAAATTGTGTAGTTACGGTAAAAATAACTATATTTAATAAAATAAATAAATAATATAAATAAAAAAAGTCTTCCAATTGTTAACAGTGGTCACTGACCCTGGCTGTTCAATTCCTACTGATTTTCTATTTTTTTCTAGAACAAAAAAAACATTAAAAAATTCGCTAAATGTTCGTTTACATTTTTTACTCCAAATAACTTCAGGAATCACTGGTTAAAGTATAAGAAGTAAGTTCCTTAACACAATGTATATGTATATATATATAGATCCACACGGAGCCCGCCCAACGTCCCGAGCCGCCCGATTCCCATGAATGTTCAAATATTGTTTAACTTACTTCTCGCGGTTCTCACAACTCAGCACGTTGTGCGTCTCCTGCTAGACAAGTCCTCCATTATTTCACAGGCAGCATTTCTCGCTTAAAATAATGCTAGTAGGAGGTTTTTCAAAACTGTCAGATTATTCGCAACTTGGGAATGTTTGTTATTCCTTAGTTTTTATTTCAAATTTCGAAGATGATGGTATATGGCATTGTACCACTTTCCAAAGAAACGCTAAAAAGGCAATTTGACCAAATGTCATAAACTAGGTAATGTTTCCCTCTCGTAACTACTTATTACGTCTACTATTATATCTGGCATTCATAAAAGTGTTGGAAAGTAAAAGCCGGCTTAACCTCCCGAGTGCCAAGAAATTCACCGTGCATTTCAAACGTTTGTACCCGTCCTGTGCCGACAAATTCACCGTGGATTTCTAACGTTTGTACCTGTCGTGTGTCAACAAATTCACCGTGGATTTCTAACGTTTGTACTTGTCGTGTGTCAACAAATTCACCGTGGATTTCTAACGTTTGTACCTGTCGTGTGTCAACAAATTCACCGTGGATTTCTAACGTTTGTACTTGTCGTGTGTCAACAAATTCACCGTGGATTTCTAACGTTTGTGCCTGTCGTGTGTCAAAAAATTCACCGTGGATTTCTAACGTTTGTACCTGTCGTGTGTCAACAAATTCACCGTGGGTTTCTAACGTTTGTACTCGTCGTGTGCCGACGAATTCACCGTAGATTTGCTAGTAACTCACCGCACTTGCCCCGATTTTATGGTAGTTTGAACCCTTCTTTAGTCACCAAGACTAGGAGCATATAGTGCAATCCCAGTTTTCAATATATATTTACGAACTATTTCTTTAAAGAGAAAAATAAGAACAGTGAAAAATAAAAATCAAATGAAAAAAAACGTAATAAAATTAAAAGGATCGTATCAGGAATGTAGCCGCATGATCTGCAACCATTGCTTATTGAGTGAAGAGCTGAGCCACTCGGAAGCAGCCACGAAGATGATGTTGGTTGTTTTCGAATCGCCCCAGAAGCTGTCTAGTCCGTGGCGGGGTAAGTAAGGCGGGGAATGAGTGCACCCTCCCTTCTGTGAACTTCGTGGAGGTACTGCAGAACTTTGGTAGTTACGAGGTATTGTATCCACAGTTCAGATGTTCAAAATATAAAATTTAAAATGTTTTATAATGTTCATAGCATAGTTAAATATATTTATTCACTTGGCTTATTTCAATATTATTCTAGCTTGTCTTTTGTTACTTGCAAATATTTTTATTTTATCTGTGAAAAAGCGCATCCCAATATTTCATATAAAATGTGATAATTCCGATTTTCGAAAGTGAAAACTTGATGGAACTTGTTTTTTTTATTGTGAAGAACGCTTATTTAGCTGGAAAATATAATAACACAAAGGATATTTTCGTACGTCTTCATTACACTATATTCTATAATAAAATTAGAGAAAAAAACATTTCTCTGAAAATAGGTAACTATCCTGGAGAAAATACATAGATTTATAATTTTTTATAAATACGTACACACATTACTTGGTAGGACGGTACAATTTAAAAAAAAACACTTAATATTGATAAAATATAAAGTAAGTTATTACGAAAATAGTGTCAGCCAGCGTACCGCGGGCAGTTGGCATTTTACTACTAGATCGCGGGTGGGTGGCATTCTAAGGGTTAAGTTGGTGGCAAGCAAAACCATTTAGGGATAAAGAAACCATAAAAAAACCCACAATAAAGCGTACTTTATTTCATTTGATTAAGATTTAGTGAAGTGGCTAGAAAAGTGGGTTTCAGGCACTGAACTCTGTTAAGTCTCCGGGTTTTCTCACACCAACTCTTATTTTTGAATAAAACTCCGGCCCAACAAAACACATACCTAATGTGATAGATTGATAATGGCTCTGATATCTTAATTAGCAGGCGGTTGGAATAATCTGGACCCCGACCTTGAGGTTGCCACTTTATTTATAATACACTCAGTCTCTACAATACTCGACAGCTGAACGCCATCTAAGGTTAACCTAATAGACTAATCTAGTGCCATCTATGGGTGAGATCTTACACTAATATCAAGGATATTACATTGTCTTTGATGTATTATATTTAGATGAGACATGAGGCGAAAAAATGGGTTCCACGTTTTTTACCTCCAACGCTCTAACTAAAACACCCGAATCAGGTCTACGCGCACCGCTTATCGCGTTCTAATAGTGAATCACGTTTTAATAAGATATTTGTTCGCAGTAGCGCCTCTAATTGTATCTCTCTATGCAGATTCAAAAGTAAACTTATATTGCCAATTTACATTCTGCCTACTAGACTCCAGACAAGCCAATGAAATTTGAATAGAATTTCAGCATTAGAAAATGTTGGGTCAATTTCATCACAAGTAAGAAAAAATGAGCTTACTTCGGGCAAACAGACATGGCGACAAAACACTTATATTTGTTTATTTATTCTGTGGTTACAGACAGCGAAATGTTTTGTGCCTAGCTTTTGTAGTAGATGATGGAAAAAGTGAGATAAATAGTCGTCCATTACGCCAACATCGCTTTTCAATTAGGAAAATGGAAAAGTTGTCGGTGGTTTTCCGGAGAAAAACAGTCAACATGTATTAAACCATTATTGCTAACATGATAATGTAATGATGTAGGTACTTTGTGCAAACATGGCGTCTACGGGTAAAGTAATATCAGGGGCGTATCATACAGTTAACTATGATTCAATTTCTTCAGAAAACTTGGCTAGATAGAGCTAGATAGATTTAAATCGCTCGAGTAAATCTGGCTTCCAAGAAACTGGAAGGGGCCATGGGGCAAGCAGATAATTCAAAAGTGACCAGCTGTTAACCCTTTATAATTTTCAAGTTCGCCCAGCAATTGTTCTTGAGAGCCACCTCTGGGCTGGAGCCCCACAATACTTGATAAACCTACTTGATTCTGTGCAAAGGACGGTGGTCCGTCTGATTGACAATCAACTGTTAACAGACCGATTGCACAGACGCAATGTGGGCGTGCTGAGTCTGTTCTACAGGTATTTTAATAAAGCCTACTCCAAAGAGCTAGCAGCATTGATCCCCAATGCATTGAAACTCGACTTACACTAGCGGAACACCTTTTCACAGTTGATTCATGAGAACGGGCCGCTTTTTCGACTCGTTTTTTTGTAAGAAGGCTCGTTTGTGGAACAAGGTACCGGCGTCTGTTTTCCTCCTTCATATAATCTTTGCCTCTTTAAACCCCGCATAAATAAATCTCTTCCTACAATCCCTAGCTTAACCCGCCTCACAATGTTGCCCAATTGGGTGGTGACATAGCTGAGAGATGTAATATAAAAATAAACTTGGGGAACCGAGTTTCGGCATTTATTCAGGACGTTACAGGTAATATTTAACGTGTATTACATGTTAAAAAGAAAGCCGCAAATGCCTAAAAAAATCAGTTTTATAAAACTACTCAGTTATTTTTTTTTAAAATTTAATTTACTAGTCAAAACTTAAGCGTTTAGACCACCAACCGCCTCGGCTGCGCCACTGGCCAGTCCATGCCTCCCAGCCATACGCCATATGATTAATGTATTCTGGGCTTATTTTAAACCGCCGAAAATTTCATTTAACAAACCATGTATGTTACGCCACCGTGTAACTAATGATTTTCTCTTGTTGTCGGATTACACAAGAACCAACCCTAGCTCTCCACATATATGTACTAGTTATAACGTATGCCCGCTGATTTCGCAAAGGCAAAGCAGGGCGCGGCGCACAACGGGGAACGGCAGGGCGGCAGTCGACAAACGACCCGGTGCTGATGTTTGCACTAATATTGACACACGAGTTATTCAACGCCCCCGCCGCGTCGGCACGCAAACACGCCCTTGTTAGCGCTAACGATAAACTGCATCATCGCCTGGAGACCGGGAACAATGTAATAACCTCGCCAGAGCCGCTACTCGCAACCAAACCTGCTCGGAATTTCGGTGGAATCCACAAATACCTGCAACAACTTGTCATTTGAAAAAAAAATTGTAATACATCTTGTTTATAAAATACAATACATTGCCAAAGCTCCGTAGTAAGGGTCCAAAAATAAGAAATTGGTTTGATAGGGAGATATGAAAATACGAATGTTAGATGGAGCACGCTAACGCTAAAAATGATAGTAATTAAAAAAAAATTGAAAATATTTAATAAAACACGACTAGTTTAAAATAGAGGTAAAAATCTCAACAAATGCTTAAGTTGCATTGCAAGATACACTGTGTTTTTTTTCATATATGTAACATATTTAATAACAGAACAAACGTGTTTTCAATAATTTTTTAAGCACACTTAGCGATTTTTTTTATCAAGGGAATTTCATATAATAACCGTTCGGCTCTACAAATGTATAGATATTATCTCAAAAGAAAAAAATTTTCCTGTTTCAGACACAAGCAGTTTATAATATGTTTAGATACATAAAATTATTCTTAATTCACTTAGTTTCATGTTTCAGACACAAACAGTTTATAATATGTTTAGATACATACAATTATTCATGATGAGCTTGAAACCACTCATTGTCTAAGCCGCATTAAAGTTCATAATATCATAATACGTATTTAAGGAGTCATGTATATTCCATCTTGAATTATTTAATAACGATATTGTCAACATCAATCTACTGTCTCTAATGTGCCATTTGTATAATACTATTGTATGTGACTACATAGAAATATATACATACAGGATCGAATATTTTAAAAAGCAAATTAGCAATCTACTGACATGACTCGTCATGGAGATTAATGGTGTTACTTTAATATGAATTTTTGTACCTTATTTTCTCTTCTTACATCTATTTGAATTTCGATTTGGTTTTCATAATTGGAATGAATGAATGAATGAAATGGAATGTTGAAGTGGATATTAACCCCCTTCCCGATCAAGCTGAAACTCGCCAGACTTGTTGTCAATGACAATACATTCTATCATTTTTTTCTGCATTTTTCTGAAATTATTTTTTTTTTGTGAAAAATTTACAACACTCGAACAGGTCATTCTGCGACTCATTCAACAGAGCGGTTGTGTTACGGTTTGCCAGTCTCTGAGTTTCCTTCTCCTACATCTCCTTCCTCACCTCAAAAAGACCCTCCACTTAGCGTCCCCAAAGATGAATAAGCCATGAGGGAAATTATTTTCCTCAAGGCCTCCGTTTGTACAAAAAAACAATGCGCTATTTAAAAAATCTAGTGTCTTTCGAAAAGTAAGATTTTTGACAACCCTTACGCGTGCGGATTATATAAATCAATGAATATAAAAAATAATAAAAAATGAAGGCAAGATGAATTGGATTATTAGTGGTTTTAAAATTTATAATATGTAAGCATCAAGGAATAACTATTTAATATTTATAATATGTAAGCATCATGGAATAACTATTTAATATTTATAATATGTAAGCATCGTGGAATAACTATTTAATATTTATAATATGTAAGCATCATGGAATAACTATTAAATATATAATATGTAGGTATCATAGAATAAATATTTTTTCATAAGAAGCAATTACTTTGTGGTTAGACATTATATTTTTAAAAATAAAACAAACACTTGTATTTAACCACGAATATTTATTATTTTACACATCGACCGGTTTCGCTTAAACCAACTAGAGTTATTATTATATGCTGATGAAGCTTGGCTTAAGCGAAACCGGTCGATGTGTAAAATAATAAATATTCGTTGTTAAATACAAAGTGTTTGTTTTATTTAAAAAAAAAGAATAAGTATTTAACGATATTTAACTAGTAATTCAGTTATGTACAATAAATAATGTATATTTCTTAATATTCTCATGTAAAAGCCCCGAAAAAGGGCATTAATAAATAAATAAATAAAAAAATATTGATAATATGTAAGCATCATGGAATAACTATTTCAACATTATTTTTTTCAACAGAACCTTCCCCGAACGTGTTTAGGATAAATTCTTTATTGAAGATAATTTCCAGACGGTTTTTACATTTTACTGAAAGCGTTCAGTTATAAATAGAATTAAAGAACTCGTGATCGTAAAAGCAATTTTATAGCGCTTCTTAGATCACTTCTGAAATAGCTCTCTTCCGAAAGTTCAGCAGCAATACTGGTGGCTTCAATTCTTGAAATACGATTTTTATTTTATTTTATTTATTAATTTTATTTTAGTACGTCAAGTTAAAAATTTACTTATTCACTATGACTATTTATAAATAATTTTTATCTTGCTAGTGGCTCCTATAATAATTCTTAAATCTACCAATTTGTGTAGATTTTAGTTACCGGCAGCGCATTATAATACTTCATCCCTTAACTTTTCGTAGTACGGTAAATCCCTCTTTCGGTAGCGCATTATAATACTTCATCCCTTAACTTTTCGTAGTACGGTAAATCCCTCTTTCGGTAGCCTGATTTAATTGTTCGTCTTTGTTGTGTATAATTTTGTTTTAAAAGTATTATGGTAACAAGTTGTTTATTATTTCATGCATAAATATCATCGCGTTCAAGGTCAGCGTTTGTTTAATTGGCCAATTTAGTTCAGTTAACGTTTTAGTTTATTTATGTTTTAATACCGCACCAACTGCCCGGTGCCAGTAAGGTTAAGGAACCCTCAATTTGAGTGTGTGGGAGGTTGAAGAGAGAGTATGTGGGAAGAAAAAGATAATTAAGATCGGGTAACTAAACTCGGCTAAAGCCATTTGAAGCAATGTTCCGGTTCTGAATGGTGGTATTCTAGTAGGGCAATACCAAAAGTAAATAAACATGGTACATTAAAATATCTATATCTGTATAGGTATATAGGTTTATATACCTACTCATTTTACGGGAAATTTTACAATAGAAACTGACGTAATTTCAAACCATTTTTAATTTTTTTCTTTTCCTTTTGCACTTTGTTGTTTTTGATTTTTCATTCCTTGTAATTTTCTGCTGTCTGTAATCTCCTATTGTTTTTGAACTTTGCCACAAGAAATTTTATAATTCACTTTTTCAAGTAATATTTTTTTATTGCTTGTTTAATGCACTGGAAAAGTTAGTCATTCATGAACAAGTTTGTAACTCATACAGATTGCTCTAGCAAGAAATAAAAATAAAAAAAAATTGTGAAGGAGAAATTATACGTACAACCGGTTGGTGGCTGAGTTGACATCGTGTTTGGGTGCCACCAAAATATTGGTGTTCAATTCCTCGGCTAGGCATGTTCTCCATCACAACACAAGAAACATTTTCCATAAGATTTTAGGAGATTTTCAAATATCGTCAGGTTAGTCGTAACCCGGGAATGCTTGACTTTCTTTTTAAATTGAAAAATACAAAAAAAAACGAATTGACCGCGTTCCTGTTAAAAAAAGTTCATATTATCACGAATTCCGTTCGGTTTGACGGCTCACGCACTTTGGAAATAATAGCTTTTAACAATTTCCGACACGGGCTTTTATAATCCAATGCAGGTACCTGAAAATTGATATTGACGAGGGAGGATTCGGTTTTTTTGGCAAATACGTAAACTTGACACTTTTAATTTATCTTGTTTATTTTGTAGCATTATAATTCGTCACATGACTTGATAGATGAAACAAATATTAAAAAGTATCGAAAAGCTCCTTTCTCTTCTCTTGTTTCGTGCAAAAAAATTGGGATATATTTTTTTATTACTTTCTATTTAAGCTAAGTTTGTGCATGATAAAGACTTAAATTGTAATTACATTAAGTTATATATTGTTTAAAACTATTATCAAAGAACAACTATTCTAAACTTACTTACTGTAATGTATTTTCAACAGCACGTATACAGCACGTGTACAGCAATACCTATCATAATATTATTTATTCCTTATAAATAACTACAACTGTGCACTCCTTTTCCAAACACAAGCTAATGCTTCTATGGAAGAATAGTATTCATATGTAAAACCCCAATATAGATAAGAATAATGTTACAGTTTTTACAGACCTCCTCACCAAGGTTTCCTGTTCTGAGGGCCTGTTGTAGTTTTTATATATAAGATGCCTTCATAATGTTTGCAAGTCGTTTTCTCAGCCATGTTAACCAGTTTCTATTATTTTTTGTTTGATTTGTTAGGGCGTTATATAGTTTTGCTCCAAGAAATTTAATATTTCTCCGTACAAAGATTGGTTTATTTTTTTGGTACTTGGGCCCTTTTTAATGTTAATACCGTTCAAGTGTCTCAACTGCCTGAAACCGGTGGGACTATATACACCTACTTGGCTATTCAGATGTGGTCACTAAACGAACAAGTTCAGAATTGAAGTCTATCACCAGGGCAATACTGAGAGTATGTATCGCTTTATTTTTGTTTGTTTTTAAATGAATTACTACGAGTGAGGAAAACTGAAAATAAAGTAAGACCCATGTAAGTTAAAGAACAATTATAATTTCAGTGGTAGAGCAGCGCCCCGGCAAGGCTAAGTTCCTGAGTTCATTAACTAGATGCGACAATCACTTTTTCTGATTTTTATGTTTCAAATTTTTGTATGAGATTCGCTTATATTGTCTTCAATGATAAAAATAATAATTTATTCCAGAAAGTATGCAGGGGTAGTGCAATGCAATACATTCCACATTCTAGAGTAATAAAATAGAAAAAAATAAGCAAGTTAACAATATGTAGAATAAAGAAACAGAAACGGAATGAGAAAATCTTAAATATAATAAATTATGGAATTCATCGTTCATGGAGGATATTTGAACGTTTCCGTCTCCCATCGGTCCATCAGGGAACTACGCCCATGCAGCCATCATGACAGTGATGATGTTATTCTTGGATTGGTATGGTCTGCGCCATAAGCTCCCCATAAGGTGGCGGAGAAGAGCTCAGAAATAATGCACTCGTCCCTCTATGGACTTTTTTATTTTATTTTATTTTGTATTATTTATTGAGTTAGTTTACACAACATTTGAATATAAACTAATATAAAAAAGATAATTTTTCATTTTGAAACTTTAAATGTATTTACAATAAACATAACGTTTCTTTTTACATAAGTTAATTCTTCTTTCATTTTTCAGATTTTCAGGCATTTCATCATACGTCTTTAGTCCTTTGTACATTTTTATTTCTTCATATGTGGCAATCTAATTCTGTTTAAATTTCTGGTTTCGTAATTATGAACATCTCTAGTAAAAACAATTTCATCCCTAAAATATTTTGGCATTTGGTTGTTCATGACTTTTCTATGGCGCTGCAGTATCTTGGTAGGTGAAATAGTTGACTATAAGTATTATAGTCAACTATTAGTGAGCGAGATAATGGTAGGGATGCTTCGTAGAGCGGATCAAGAGGAATACCAAAATATTTATTATAGGATAACAAAATGCACCTACTTATAATGGACGTATTTGTTACTGGTATTATGTATATTGTAACGCGATCATCCATTTTCTTAATTCAAATATACACGGAGAAAAGTTTTGAATAAATTCGAAATTTACTAAATGTTTATCAAAAAAACTGTTAATTCATTAGATAAATGCCTGCAATCCCGTTTTTAACCAGATTCAAAACATAAATTAGCAAAACTGATTTTTCTCCGTGCATACTTGGTATGTATTTAAACTTTATACTAGGTGTGCCCGTATTTTGTATTGTGTGCATTTAAGATATTGAAACTCTCAACAACAAAAAACAAACCAAAATATAATAAACATTCGTCAACGACATCCACACTTCATAAAAGCATTATGTACCGGCAGTCGTCGTTGCTTTCATACAAAAAGTCATAATACACGGAGCAGAAAGCATCAATCAACTGCCGGAGCTCCTTCCATTACCATAATGTAACATGTTATATACGAACATACAATATACATAGATAATAGTGAGTAGGCTAATGAAAGAAAGAGACACATCGAGTTTGAAGGAGATGAAGAGGTCAATTCTTGTGGCTAAGTAACACCAGACTGACATATAGACACTGATCGGAGATTGGGTTCTGAGAAGGTAGTGCATAAACACGACTCAAGAGAAAATGCATTGAAAAAGATTTAAAGAATACCCACTAATATAGAAAAATATAGTAATACGAGCATAAACAACCACCGAACCGGTAACCTATATAACAGATATTTAATATTCAATGTGTGAACACCGAAAACCGTGAATAAAGACTGCTCATTTTCTGTTTTGAAATCTTAGTGATAAAAAATGTGCGAAAGAACTGGAAGCGTCGCGTTTCGGCAGACTGATACATGAGGTTCCGTTCTTGAAAAGGAAAGGAAACAATCTTTCCTTGATTGTTACCGCGAGAATTTAACAAGAAATCCATGAAAGTTATGTTTTTTATTAACAAGAATGCCGTATGCTTGTGTATGTAAATATAATGCCTAGAAATCTTTATATATTCTAAATTTGGTATTTCTGGAATATGTATTCTAAATTTGGTATTTTCTAAAATTTTGGGGTGATAATATATTATTTTTTAATGATAAACTAATGTTTATAAGACAAGGTCTAATGCATAGCATAAAGGATAACAAATAATTATAAGCAATAATTAGTCTCCTGAAATACCAATACGAATTGAAAATATCTCCCTAGTAAAAATAAATGCCGCCAACGGGAATTGAACCCGTCACAGAGCACCTGACCGGACATCAGAAGGCACGGGTTCAATTCCCGTTGGCGGCATTTATTTTTACTAGGGAGATATTTTCAATTCGTATTGGTATTTCAGGAGACTCTGTGACGGGTTCAATTCCCGTTGGCGGCATTTATTTTTACTCGGGAGATATCAGAAGGCACGGGTTCAATTCCCGTTGGCGGCATTTATTTTTGCTCGGGAGATATTTTCAATTTTTATTGGTATTTCAGGAGACTAATTATTGCTTATAAATATTTGATAATATATGTATGTTTTTGAAACTTTTTTCATATTTTGATTGATTTCTCTTTTAAAATCTTCGTTTCTTAATAACCGCAACTTCATTCAGATTACTTTCCTATTAACTTGTATATCTACACACACTTTTAACAGAATAAGATGAGATACAAGTTTTGATGTTTCATTTCAGATTGGGCGTCGTCCGCGGCCGACAGAAATGAAAATTTTCCGTCGATTTTTTTAGAGACGGAAACTTGAAATGGGAGGTTTCTCAAGTTTTGAAAGTGGCGTAGTCGTGCTAATTTGTATTGCTTTTAGAATTATTTTTTCTCAAATTAGACTCTACTACAGATTCTAGAGGCATCACGTAGTCTGATGTAACAAAATGTTTATTAAAATTACGAGAATGAAGAACTGCAGTCCATTTTTGATATATATTTTTAAATTAATAATAAACTTCTATTATATTATAGTAAGATTTAGTAGTTAAAATAAATAACAAAGTTTTAATTTTTCGGGTATTTTTATTTTTTTGCATGCCGTTTTTTTTCAATTGGCTCTGTATTTTGTATGGCAGTCAGGTTTATATTTTTAATATTGCCCGCTTTTAGCATTGAAAAACACTACTTCAAATGTTAACATCTCGTCAGTAATGTTGTCGTATTGAGTTAAAGTACAAACATGCATCCATGACTGCACCTGATAAACAATTTACCGGTCTTTAAAATCCTGCATTAAAACATTTTCATCGGTTCAAATATGAACGTGGACCAGAGTTGCCAATGCTGTTAATACCCACAAAAGATGAAGAGAATTTTAAATATCTAATAAAAGTCCCCACAAGTTCCTTTACCTCCAAAACGAAAGGCAATTCTATGGAAATCAGCATTTTATTTAAATTAAATTAGCCCGCAAACATTGGACAAATGCATCCGCGGCCAAGACTTACCCAATCCTTACCCCATGAACCCGGGCATCCCTGCTAAGTCACAAAACGTAGTTAACCTCTTGGAGTGATCTATGGCAAGGACGTTAATTTTCCAATAAATGGTTTCCGGGGCGGCGGTACCCATGCCCGTCTCTTAAATTGATAATTTATTGTAGTCATTTTCGGATTTACTCTTTCGCTTAGGCTTTAAAAATAGACTTTTTTTGAAAATTTGCTGCAAACGAAAACAAAATATAGTGCGTTCTCACCATTACTGGAATTAATATTTTTCAATATGGTTGGATAATCAAGGAATGCCCAGAATCCCCGTGTTATCCCCACAAAAAGTTCTTCCCACAAAACAACCCAATTCTTGAAAAATATTAGAAATTCCTCGCGACTCGGGGTACTACATGAATTGGCAAACCTTATGAAGCAAATTTAAGCTATAGATTTTTAGTGACATAGACTGATTGTTATTAATCAGCACATTAGTCATACCAACCAATCGGTGTGTTTTAATGACATGGATTTTTATTAGTTTTTAAATGAAGTTTTGTAAATTCTATGTATAATAATTTAAAATAAAACTTTTGTATTCAGAATCAGCGTTTGTTGATCTATATGAATATATTTTTTTTAAGCTAAAATCTTTTCACTGCCGTGCCTTATTTTTTATGTTTTAAATTTATCTATTATTGAGGCAAAACCTATTATTTAAAAGTATATATAACTTAGAAACCAATGTTCAGATTTCATCGAGGAGCATAAAGCCACAATACGACATTGAGGAATAAATAAAGATTGACAGCTGGCATGACCGCCAGTTCACTAGCGCCAACGGCTGTATCGACCATTCCAAATTAACCGAAATATTAATAATATGTTCAACATTTATAAGATTATCTTTTTACCAGAGTGATAGAACTTCCAAGATACATGACTTTAAATAGCTTTTGCAGTGTTTAGTGATCATATCTGAATAGCGGAAAGGGAAAAATGGACGAAACACATGTTTATAAAGTCAAATATGGTGAATGGATGATGATAAGAATTTCAGGGCTCTGTCATGCAGGACACATATAGTGATGGGTGAAGAAAAGGGTTTCAGGGCTCTGTCATGGAGGACACATATAGTGAATGGGTGAAGAAAAGGGTTTCAGGACTCTGTCATGGAGGACGCATATAGTGAATGGGTGAAGAAAAGGGTTTCAGGGCTCTGTCATGGAGGACGCATATAGTGAATGGGTGAAGAAAAGGGTTTCAGGGCTCTGTCATGGAGGACGCATATAGTGAATGGGTGAAGAAAAGGGTTTCAAGGCTCTGTCATGGAGGACGCATATAGCGAATGGGTGAAGAAAAGGGTTTCAGGGCTCTGTCATGGAGGACGCATATAGTGAATGGGTGAAGAAAAGGGTTTCAGGGCTCTGTCATGGAGGACGCATAGGTATAGTGAATAGGTGAAAAAAAGGGTTTCAGGGCTCTGTCATGGAGGACACATATAGTGAATGGGTGAAGAAAAAGGTTTCGGGGCTCTGTCAATGAGGACACATATAGTGAATGGATGAAGAAAAGAGTTTCAGGGCTCTGTCATCGAAGAGTCCTATCAGAGTATCATTGCTCTATAATGAAGGACATATATGATGATTAGATGGAAATGGATAAAGGGTTTTAGGGATCTGTCATGGAGGACAGATACTTCCCAACCTTCCACTTTCCCACACCCTTCCCTTACCTACCCTTTTCAGACTCACAACTTACCCCATTTCGGGATGCCGTAGTCCTGCTGTGAACCGTATACGTAACTCATAACCATGAGACTATTTACCTGCTGTGTCTGTCTTTAACACAAATTTTATTTTAAATTCATAAAATCCAATTTAAGGTCAAATAAATGAAGGTACCGTAAATAAATTCTTGTGGGAATGAAATGGATATTTCCTTACTGATGCAAATATAGATGTATCCCTTTCAGTCTCTCTTGTAATTGTGTGCAGAGTGAAATGGAATATTCGAAGCAATGATAAACAGTAAAAGCAATCATTCTTCTGTATATAAGGTACGAGGCGTTTTACCGATTTCGCGGAAATAAAATTGATCATGGTAAATTTACTGGCGGCACGATTTTTCGTGCTCTCTCAATAAACGGTTATTTTATTCCATTCGCCTTTTATATGGCGCGATACAAGAAAACCGCTTTGCTTCGCGCTTTATAAAACTAACTTTGTTGCACACTTTTAACAACTCTTGGGGATTGTATCATCAATATTTGTTTAACATGTTTATTGATAGTTTTATAATGCTTTAATTTTAATTTTTATATGAATACATCACAAGAGTCCCTACTGCTCCCAACCATCTGGAGACTATATCATCTCCAATTGGAGGTTGTGAGGCTGAAAGTTGTGGGGAGGATTCAGATCTGGTCACCAAACACGGCCAAAGCAATTTCAAGCAACGTTTCAATAGTGTTTATTATAAGCAATAATTGGATGGATTTTTCAGGCGACTAATTATTGCTTATAATATTTTTTTATCCTTTGTGCTATGCATAAAAAACCTTGTTTTATAAATATCAGTTTATAATTAAAAAAATAAATTTTAATTCTCATTGCTGATACCCGGGCGATACTGAGAGTATCTTCCACTCTGGAACGTGCCAAAAGTATACTATATATTATTTTAATGAATAAATTGTGAAATAACACAAATTAAACAAATAAAATTTAATTATTGAAGACAATATTAGCGATTTCTAAACGAAAATCTGAAACAGAAAAATCAGAAAAGGATACGGTCACATCTAGGACTCGAACCCAGGACCCTTGTCTTTCCGGGACACCGCTCTACCAACTGAGCTAATGGGACCCTATCCCCCTCGGTCACTTTTAACTGTATCATACTTCGAATAAGAACTACCAACATTGTCTTCATTTTTTCACCGCACATTTTTATTGGCAACTATCTTTATGTATGATCGCAAGATTCAACCCGAACTAAATGCAATCTAGACAGCGTTTTTTTTTAGATAAACCTATCTTATTTTTTTTTAGTTCTTATTCGAAGTATGATACAGTTAAGTGACCGAGAGGGATAGGATCCCATTAGCTCAGTTGGTAGAGCGGTGTCCCGGAAAGACAAGGGTCATGGGTTCGAGTCCTAGATGTGACCGTATCCTTTTCTGATTTTTCTGTTTCAGATTTTCGTTTAGAAATCGCTAAAATTGTCTTCAATAATTAAATATTACAATTTGAGGTTTTACTCAATAAAGTTATTCCGAAAAAAAAAATTACTTGAGCACGCCGGAATTCGAACCGCGACCTATTAATAAGGTGATTACAAGATTAATAATTGGTGGATTGAATTGCTATTTTTCTATTTTTTTATGGTATTATATCATTTTTAAATACATCAATGATGAATGCAAATTTTGAAAGTGGAAATTAACCCCTTTTCTGACATCCGACCGAGCTCAGCAGATGACCACAATGCATGTTATCAACTTGTGGCTTGGTGGCAATCAAGCACACCCACGAGAAAATGTAGGCATTTCTTTGAAATTGCATGAATTTATAGCAGTTAATATACGAAATAAATATCGGTCCTACCCATTTAGGATTTGGAGAAGTTGTTAGCGCGGTTGAATCCAGTTGCAGAGTTGATGACGCAACAGGGTCGAAAATTGAAAATAGATGTATTATTGCAAAAAAAATGTTTTTTAATGGTTGATATTTAAAAATCTGTGACTCTTTTCTCACGTTGTGTCCTCTTTGTTGCTTTTGGGATCTTGGTGCTTTTGTCTGCAATTTAAGATTTTCTGGGCTACTCTCATGTTGTAATTCAAAACACTTTATTATGTAAAATCGCAGATCACTTTATAATCCCGACATAGTTTTTTAGAGTTATACCGACATTATCTAAGAGGTTCCTTTGATGAATAAAAATGAAAAATAATGAATGATTTGCTGAAATCAATCATTGATATAAATTAATAAAATGATGTAATCTATGTGAAAAATAGTAAATGATCAAAATCTTAAAATTCCAAAAGTACTTCACCGATTGCTTTGAAATTTTGATACAAAGTTGCATTCAAATATGCGTGCGTTTTTATATACCTATATATTACAGATATCACCTGTGACAGGTAAAAAAATGTTTTTTCTATCTGCACAGACAGACTGATCCGTGGCAACGCGTGGCAGGGTACAGATAGTAGATAAAAAAAATAATTGATTACGATCAAGAGTCAAACTCAGAACTTCTACATAGAATCTACGATAAAAAAATCCGGCAATTGCGTTACCCAAACCCGTTTAAATACATTATCTATATGTATTATCTATTATTATACCCTATTTTTTTAATGTCCAATTTTTTTCGCAACTTTTCCCAATCGGGCAACCTTCTTTTCAATTTCCCTAATTTGTACTCTGTTTTTGTACTATGCCTGTTATACTTGGACAGTTTCAGAATCTTTAATGAGTACCTAGCTACTTTTGATACAAACTTTAACATTGACAGGAGAACCGATTGACGAAGGATTCATCTTGTCCTTCCTACGGTTTATATGTTCGACTGTTAGCCTCAACACATCAAATTGTTCGATTTAGGGAAATCATTTCCAGACTTAAGAGATTTTCTATATCTTTAGAAAAATAAACGGTTTTACTTGGAATGGTTCCACTATTATCCTTCACTTGATTATTCACATGAAACTCGTTTGCTCCCTAACTGTAAAGTGTTCCACTAACTATGACATTGTTCAGGTTCACACCCTCTGAGAGCATTGCACACAAGTAAAGTGTTTCCTTTCATAAGCACTTGCAGTGTACAGTGTTGTTAATAAGCGCTTTTCACGAATTTTGTCTTTCAACGCCAATTCAGAAACGCATATTCCTCGAAGTTTTTTCATAAGACTCGCAGGTTTTTCACAATGGGCTCTCAGTACATTATAAATAGTTAAGTTCCAAGAGTAGAAAAAAATTTTTTTTTTCTATTATTCGTCGATAGTTATGATATAAAATTCGACAAACTTTTGGAAAACTGACATTTTGCAATTTTATTGTCTAATTGGAAAAAGAATCCCAAAAAGATCCAAATCGACAACTTTGAAGACACATCGTTGTTTCGACTGGAAAAAAAACTATAAAAATGGACAAATTTGACAATATTTTAAAGAATAAAATTGTCAGGAAAGGCAAATTTGATTATTTGCACATTAAAATAATCCAAATCGTCAAATTATTGTCCAAATGGATTCTATATTGAGATAATACTCACATGTTTTTTACCATGGCGCTCAGTACATTATACAATAGTTTAGTTAGTGTTCCACGAAAAGAAGGAGAATAATTTAGATTTAGATTTAATTTTTTTATTATTGTTTTATAGTTTCATAAATGAAAAGGACTCACTCACCACGTGCCAGATACAAACAAAAGTTCTGCAATCTATAATTTACAAACAGAAGAAAAAGAATCCTTGTGACGAATCAAATTTCGTCACAAATAAATTTGAACGTTAAACTAAGTATGTCCCGCAGTGTGCGCCCAAAGACAAAGAAAGTGTTGACAGACGGGGGTTGTAAAGAAAGAAGTGAGAAGTGCGGGGTAGGGCGACAGGTCCTACGAGCTCAAGAAAGAAAGACAGTCAAGATCGAGGCGGGAGAGAGAGGAGACCGAGACAGGAGTGGTGGTGAAGTACGCGCTCCCCGCCCAGCGGTGTGATGCTGGGCGGCGGATGAAGAAGTTACAGTCGAGTTAGAAAAAGTGATTTTCAAGTGTTATCCTCCGCCCGGCGACGTAATGTTGGGCGGGAGACGAAGAAAGTGCGGTGATCAGACGCGGCCGGGAGGACCTGAGCTGCAGAACTGCAGAAGCTGCCACCTAGGACTTCGGCCTTACTAAGGCCATCGAACAGAATCAACTCAGTGACAACAGTGTAGCTACAGTGAACAATGACAATGCGAATAGTGAAGAAGTGATCCGAACCATATGACAACTAGTTAAGTTATAGATGTAAGTAGATCTAAGTATAATTTAGATTTAGTATTAAGATTTGACAAACCTAATTAAAATCGAGACTCATAATTAATAGATGTTCATAATTAAATTCACCTCCCTAGTCCCCACCCAAGCAACCCGAATTGGTGAGAAGGCAGAGTATACGGCTGAAGAGGTAAGTATAAAATGCAATATATTTAAGTATTATTCAGAGCTAGATGCCGGAGGAGACGATAACGTGATATTGTCACAATGGCGCCCAATGTGAAGCGGTTTTAGATATTTTATTATATCTATCACTAATGTTATTGACATTCTTAAAACCCATCCCTGAAAACAAGGTAAATATTTGCATGTTCTTATTATATTTAATCTTCTGCACTGTTTCTCGCCCTTGTCATGTTTTGTCTCGAGTTACATACCGTTGTTTGGGTGTTTCGTTTTTTGTATAGCGTAAACAAATGTTCTGTGATAAAGTCAGATGCATGTCAAGTGCTATTTTTTGTCGGGGGGCAGTTAAATCATTATCAAACAAACTCGGCGTTTCGACACATTTGGGACTGTAGGTACCTGGAGATCGTTAATTCTCTCATCACCGATAGATATTTTCAGGAATGTTTCATTTTTTATAAAACAACTAAGTCGGGAGATGTCAAGTGGCTAATTTTTTTGTTGTTAAAATGTATTAATGATAGTAATTTTAGGGTACCCATTGGAGTTTATTTTTTGTTGCGTTTTAGGCAGGGGTGTTTGACCCCGAGTAAGGATTAGGATTATTTTGTCCCGTTGACAAAGGTCATCAAATCAAGATTGTGGTGAGCTGAGTCAGCAAATCTAAAATTTGCTGTGTATGAACGGCATAAGAATAACAATGTATTTTCTATATGTCATTCGGAGAAATTCATTTTCATACCACAATTTCGATCAATTTTATGTGTTCGGTAAAAATCCGATAATTAAAAATTGATGGCAGAAGGCGACCGATAGAGAGGGGAGAGAAAGGGTTAGGCGCATTCACTTAACGCGATTTGAGAAAAACAAATATCTTCGTTCGGCGAAACCGTACATTATCTTGTATCTAAAGTCTCGCAATGTTTCGGATAGTAGTCTGCGCAGATGAGAAAATAAAAGGGCGCGTGCGAATGTGATGACGAACTGCGTTAGTTCCGAATTGGAGCACCTACCACCGACACGATTTGTGAGGTACAAATACTAACGTTTGATGAACTTAGTATGAGAGTACCTAAATGTCTCCATATCTAAAAAGTAATCTGCGTGCGTGATAAAAGACCGGTGTTGGTAGAGGTGCGTCCACAAGTAAAAAAATGTGAAATGCGAACGGAAACGTAAAGGAGCACTGAACGTTCCACGATTTGAGTGGTACAAATATGCATGTTTGACGAAATTACTATGAGAGTACCTAAATGTCTCCATATCTGAATAGTCTGCATGCGTGATAAAAGACCAGTATTGGTAGAAGTGCGTCCACAAGCGAAAATGCGAAAACGAAAGCGAGCACTGAACGTTCCATGATTTGAGTGGAACAAATACGCGCGTTCGTTGAAATTAGTATGTGTGTACCTAAAAGTCTCGATATCTGAAAAGAATTCTGCGCGCGTGATAAAAGACCGTAAAATATGTAAAAGTGCGAAAAATTTAAATAAAATGGGATGATGCATTGAAGCATTAGCCAGCAGGAATGATAAAATGTGACATGTTGAGGTTGCATCTTAAAAGCGGTTGAATGAGAGACAGAGTATCCGGTTTTGGTGGTTTCTCCGTGTAATAGAAACTATCTGGCGCTCAATTTTCCATTGTGTATCACGTCGGGAGATACACTACAACTCTGTTACCATATATTGTTTAGTTTTTTATCATTCATTTCATTTCAGATGTACTTTGTATGATTTCTTGTTTTTGTTATCGACGATGTAGGCGTTAATAGATTTAGGTAAATGAGGAGTGAATAAAGATTAGTAACGGCCTCTTTTGCAAAGTACAACTAAGGTTTAGGTTTAAGTGATCAACGTGTATTGATAAGGAGTTATGCGTATGTAAGTATGGAATTCTATTATACTTCAGACATGCCAGCAGAACTGAGGGGAGATTAAACTGAAGTGGTAGGTATGAATTCCCAACTCCTTCCCTATCCTGATTCTTTGAAAATTTCATGTTGTCATTTAAAATCTTGTCATTAGTTTTTGGTCACATGCTTGTGAAGAAATTTGTAAACAAAAATTGAAAGGGTTTATATCCTCAAGTGTCTGGAGAGGATTGGATCACTTAGTTAAAATAAGAAGTGTTATGTTAGTCGAGGTGTTAGTATTCATCGTTGATTTTAATGTGTTTATTGTCACTTTTATTGTTTTCATGTTATTTTATGTTGATAGGCTAAATGTTTTGACTTGAGTTTTGTTGTGGGTTTGAAAGAGCGTGTAGCGAAAAGGATTGTCGTTGAAAATGAGATATGATGAAAAAGAGAAAAAAAATGATGAGGATAAGTAATGATAAGAAATGTTAAATTTAGAATATTGAATTGTTTATAATTTAAGATTTACCATGTTTAGAGTTAAGAAGGTTGTCATATGGGAAAAAGGAATTAGAAAATTATGTTTGTAGGAAACCATAATTTTCTTTTGTAACGAAGGGGGTGTTGTGACGAATCAAATTTCGTCACAAATAAATTTGAACGTTAAACTAAGTATGTCCCGCAGTGTGCGCCCAAAGACAAAGAAAGTGTTGACAGACAGGGGTTGTAAAGAAAGAAGTGAGAAGTGCGGGGTAGGGCGACAGGTCCTACGAGCTCAAGAAAGAAAGACAGTCAAGATCGAGGCGGGAGAGAGAGGAGACCGAGACAGGAGTGGTGGTGAAGTACGCGCTCCCCGCCCAGCGGTGTGATGCTGGGCGGCGGATGAAGAAGTTACAGTCGAGTTAGAGAAAGTGATTTTCAAGTGTTATCCTCCGCCCGGCGACGTTATGTTGGGCGGGAGACGAAGAAAGTGCGGTGATCAGACGCGGCCGGGAGGGCCTGAGCTGCAGAACTGCAGAAGCTGCCACCTAGGACTTCGGCCTTACTAAGGCCATCGAACAGAATCAACTCAGTGACAACAGTGTAGCTACAGTGAACAATGACAATGCGAATAGTGAAGAAGTGATCCGAACCATATGACAACTAGTTAAGTTATAGATGTAAGTAGATCTAAGTATAATTTAGATTTAGTATTAAGATTTGACAAACCTAATTAAAATCGAGACTCATAATTAATAGATGTTCATAATTAAATTCACCTCCCTAGTCCCCACCCAAGCAACCCGAATTGGTGAGAAGGCAGAGTATACGGCTGAAGAGGTAAGTATAAAATGCAATATATTTAAGTATTATTCTGAGCTAGATGCCGGAGGAGAAGTTAGAGTGATTTTTGTCACATCCTAAAAAGGTCCAAATGGAAAACTTTAAAGACATTTTTCACATCGTTGTTACGATTGGAAAAAGAACTGCAAAAATGGACAAATTTTGAATAATTAAAATTGTCAAAAACGGCAAATTTGATAATTTGGCACATTATAAATTTTTTCGCTAAATAAATTAGCCAAATATTATTAGAATAATCTGATTTAACAAATGGACAATATGGATTCTATGTTGAGGTTCTGAATTCGATTCTTGATCGTAATCGAATCTTTTTTATTATTATTATTTTTTTTTTAACATTATTTCTGGCTTTCACCCTTCAAGGGTGTTCTTGGCCATCATTTAAAATTATTGAGAAATGAAAGGTGAATTTAAATATTAATTTTATTTAAATGGGCAAATTTCAAAATTATAATGAAAATTGGAGTCGAGTTCAGACTTAGAAGAGATGAGATGTTGAATGGAGGGGAGGCAATTTTAGATCAGGCTTGATAGAAGAGAGGATATTTGTTTAGAGAGGGACAACCAAAAAATATGTGATCTAAAGTTCCCACTTCTAGACCACAGAATGTACAATCTGAGAAGTCAACGATGTGAATTTTAAAAAGATGGGAAGGAACGGAACAATGTCCGATCCTCATTCGAATGAGTGAAGAAATTTCTTTTTTGGAAAAATGAGGGAATTGCTGAAACCACGGTTTTGATGGAATAGTCCTTTGTATTGAGGCATAGCAGGCTCCCTTGGATTGACTAGCAATGTGCCAATACTCAGACCAAACATTGCGGGATCTATTTTTGATGATGGAAAAAATGTCAGATAGGGGAATGTGGTTTACGAGGGTAACAACAGGGTTGGACGCTCCTTGTTTTGCCAAGGCATCCGCAATATCATTACCCATGATACCAACATGTCCAGGAATCCAAATCAGAGTTACAGTTTTACCAGAGCTTTGAATGGAGGCTATCATCTCTCGAATAAGGCATACAAAGTGATCATCAGGATGAAGAAGAGGACTGGATTTAAGTTTTTGGAGGGAACTGAGAGAGTCAGAGAGAACGAGGGAATGTTCGAAATTATTTTTGATTATATATTTGAGAGATTCTATTATCGCAATGCACTCGGCTGAAAATATTGAAAATTGATTTGAAATTGAATGAAATATTCTGTCATTAGAATTATTGTGGTAAACGTTAATACCTATACCACAGTTGGGAGAGTCGGGAGATTTGGATCCATCAGTAAATAAAAGAGAAAAGTTGGGCCATTTAGATGAAATAATGTAATTGAAAATATTATTGACAGTTCGGGCCGGGAGATTGGAATGACTTTTAAGGATTCCGATCCCTTCAAATATTGTTGGGGATAGGGTGACGTGACTATATTTTAATTTGTATAAGGGAAGTAGATCATTTTGGATGATGTAAAGCTCTGAGAGAGACTTAAAATTTTTACAGATGTCAGGAATAGGTTTAGTTGAAGCTCTGATTGTAGATGAAAGGGTTAAGTCAATGAAAAACGAGACGCTGGGGATAACCTGATGACATTTAGAATTTAAACATTTAAGAACAAATTTGTCAGCAAATAGTTGACGCCTTAAATAAAGAGGAGGATCAGAACATTCTACTTGAAGGGAATTGATGGGTGACGATTGAATCGCTCCAGTTATAATTCGCAAAGATTTAGATTGAATTTTGTCTAATTTATCAAGTACATTTTTTGAGGCAGTACTAAAAAGAGGGCAGGCATAATCGAGATGGCTTCGAATAAGTGCGTTGTAAAGTAACTTAATGCAAGTAGGGTGAGCTCCCCACCAAACGCCAGATAATGATCTGATGATATTTAAATTTTTTTCGCATTTAGTAACTAAATTATTAATATGGGAAGACCATTTAAGTTTCCTATCAAATGTTACTCCCAAAAATTTTACTTCAGAAGCGTTGGGGATTGGAGAATTTTTAAATAAAATTTGAATGGGGGGGTTTTATGGCGGTTTGAGAAGGTGACACACTGAGTCTTTTGGATTGAAAGTTCAAAACCATTTTAGGTGAGCCATGTGCAAAGGGCATTCATGGCTTCGTTAAGATATTTGACGGCGAGAGGGATGATTTTGGATGATAAGAAGAAAGCTATGTCATCTGCAAACTCAATAACTTTTACTTGTGGGGGAATAGTGACATGCATATCATATGTGTATATATTATACAGTAAGGGGGACAATACATCGCCTTGTGGTAAACCATTCCAAACAGACCTACTTTGAGGAGAAATATCTGGAAGTTCAATGAAAATTTTTCTATCTAGAAATAGATTAATAATAGATTGAACAAACATGGGGGAAGGCCAAGGCCTAGAAGTTTTTTTTTCAGGATTGGGATGGAAACATTGTCAAAGGCGCCTTCCATATCTATAAAAACGGCAAGACAAACTTCCTGTTTAGAAATTGATAAGTTAATATCATTGCTGATGATGGCAAGGTTATCTTGAGTGGATTTTTTTTTCCTAAATCCAAATTGAGATGGAGAGAGAAGCTGTTTACTCTCGACAAAAAATTCTAATTGGTTTTTAATTAATTTTTCATAAAGTTTACTGAGGGTGGATGAAAGAGCGATTGGCCTGTAGTTGGATCCAGAATTTGGTGATTTGTTTGTTTTTAAAATAGGGATGATTATTTGACAACTCCAGTCATCAGGCATTATACCAGTCTGGAAGATTTTGTTTAAGATGCTTAAGAAGTGGTTTAGAACATTATCATTACTATTTTTGATTATGCTGTAAGGTATACCATCTCTGCCTGAAGATGAGTCCTTGACTATTGATAAACAATTTTTTAGCTCAATTAAGGTGAATGGAGAGTCTAGCCAATGATTAGACATAGGAGTATTATAGATGGGCGTTATTTCATCTAAGTTAGGTACAGAAGGTGGGGCAATTTTGTCCAAAAATTCATCTATCCATTTAGAATGAGACGCTCGAGGAGATGGTGAACTGAAGGAGGATCTAAATCTTCGGATCATAGACCAAACTTCCGAAATTGGAGTGTTCGGAGATACTGAACTGCAGAAATTGTACCACCCGGATCTTTTTTTGACCTCAATACCCTTTTGGCATTGGATTCAGCGTTTTTGTATATAAGATAGTTCTCCATAGTCATATTGTAACGATAGGAAAGAGATTTAGCTTTCCGAATTCTTACTACTTTGGAACATTCCTCATCCCACCAGGGAGTTGGAGGGAGTTTTTTTAAAAGAGATTTAGTTTTAGGAGGAGGATTCGATTTCTTTATTGCAGTTATGAGCATTGATTTGAAGTTATTATAGTCATCTTTGACGGAAAATATATCGGTGGCGGGTAAATTTAGTAGGAACTTGTCCATATGAGAGTTAAATTCATCCCATTTGGTGTGTTTCGTTTTAATCTTTGTCGAAATATGAGACTTGTCCGATTGGAAAGAAGTTTGATAAGTAATGGTGATCGGGAAATGATCACTGGAGCAAGGGTCGGCGGACACCACCCAAGAGGAGAGAGAAGCCAGACTAGTAGAACATATCGAGAGATCCACTGCACTGGGGTTTGTGCTGGGGCGTGAGATCCTAGTAGGAGATCCGTCATTCAAAAGAAAAAGGTTGGATTGATCTAGGAAATCCATCACACTTCGACCATCTCGGTCGGAGAAAGCAGAACCCCAGACGGGGGAATGGGCATTAAAATCACCTAATATAAAGAAAGGAGGGCTTAGTTGACTTACAATTTGCAACCAAATTTGTTTATTGAAGTGGGCTGTTGGGGGAAGATAGACTGAAATAAAGGATGTGTCCTATATTTTAGCTGCAACCATTTGGAAGTCAGCATTGGGGGGTTTGATATTATTTATTGGGGAAAATGATATGGATTTCTTAATAAAAAAGGCAGCACCGCCGCCCGAACCTTCCGGGCGGTCGTCGCGGAGACAGGAATACCCTCCCACATTAAAGTGGGTGGATGGAGTAAATCAAGTCTCCGAGATAGCAGCCAAAGAAATAAAGTTGGAAGTTAATAGGTTAAGGAGATCAGATTTGTTAGAAATAGCACTTCGGCTATTCCACTGAAGTATTTTGAAATCTTGAAGAGTCACTTTGAATAAATGATTTTAATGTGAAAATAATAGTAGCAGCGTTGGACGGTAGATTAGTTTGAGAAGAAATAAGGTCAATTAGAAGCATAATGAGAGTTTGGATAAATGAAGAATTGTCTTGGGAGAGTTTTTCAGAAAGTTTTAGAGAGTTCATTGAGGACAGATTATAATTATTTGCACACCCATTTGTGGCATTTGAAAGAGATGAACCATTGGGATTTAAGAGCAGTGAGTTGTGTTGTTGCTGATCGTATCCCGGAGCCGGTTTAGAGATAGCGTTTTTGTATGTGAATTTAGTTGAACGAGAAGAAGTTGTTGTAGAGGAGGGAAGAGGGTTGGATGAGGAGTTGCTGGATAAAGCCTCAGCAAATGATTTTTGACAGGCGGGAATAGTTTGGAAGCCTGCAGAAAAGACAAGTTCTGAGAGGCCATAGAAATTTTAATATTTTTTTGGCGAGATTGTTCTGGGCAAGAAGTGTTGATAGCTGTATGTGAGCCTGAGCAGTTAAAACATTTGGGTGAGGAGGAAGAAGGACATTGGTCAGCTGCGTGGTTTTCTCCACATTTAAAACATCTGGGTGGAGATCTGCATGCAGCTTTGGTGTGACCAAAACGGCAGCAATTGAAACATTGAGTGGTGGAATAAGTATACATTTCAACTGGTAATGAGTTAAAGAATAAATATATATGGGAGGGAAGAGATTGACCTTCAAAGGTGATAACTACAGATTGGGAGGGCTTTCAGGAAATTACACCCTCAGAGGAGTCCTTGTAATTTAGCCTCCTGGCTTTTATGGGAGTGCCAATGTGTTAGGGGGTTGAAAGTGAAGACAGAATTTCTTCGATGGACAGATCGGTCGAGATACCTCTGACCAGGCCCATGCGAGTGACATTGAAAGTAGGGATATATGCCTTGAACTTTGAATTAGATGAAATGAAGATATTTTTTATGAAACTGTTGGCAGCTTAACCTGAGAGGAATTTGACGGAGATTCGGAAGCGACCCTCGGCTTTTACACCTCCAGGCTTGATTGAAAGATTCTTGCTATTTGATAGGAATTTGCCAAATTCAAGAGGGTGGATGGTTTTTCCTTGCTCAGTTTTTTGGGCGTATACTATGAATGGGCCACGGAAATGAGGAGAATGAAAGTTTGTTGGAGGAAGTTGAGAAAGTGCTGGTGGGGACTGTAAAGTCGAAGGAGAGTCAATTTTTATTGGGGAAGAAGGAGTAAATTTCCTTTTTTTGGTAGTCAAAATGACAGAATCACTGTCAGAAATTTCTCCATTTTCCCCATCTGGCGGGTCTGGAGAGGGATCTGGAGGCTTTGTAGGGGGTCCAGGAGGGAAATCTTCCTCCATTATTCACAACAGTAAACAACTACAATAATAGTATGGAAAATGACAGAAGTAAGAAAAGTTTATAAATATCTGGAAATCAGCAGCGAAAAGTGACTCCTGGAAGATCAGGAGGGAGAAGAAACCTCAAGGCACAACACACTACACTTTTTTTTTGCCAGAAAACAAAAAAGAATGTTAAAAAATTAATTTTAGATAGAGCAAAACAAAACAACTGATGACAGCCAAATGTTTTTGTTGCAATCCTTTTTTATTATTCTCGCTCTACGATTTTCATATCGCAATTGGGTTATTGGACAAAAATAGGAAACTACTGTTATTATTGTTAAGTGCAAAAGGGCAAAACTTCAGTAACGAACCTTTTCTCAATTCAAAAATCTTCAAAAGGATATCTCATATTTAAAAAAAAACTATTTCCATAGTCTCTCAAAATTTCTAGATCTTCTCGAACTATATATTTTTTCCAGTTGGTCAGTAATTATTACGATCTTGTGTATTTTATAAAGTTTCATTTTCTTCCTGTAATCAAGGACGCACCGACAAGTTTTTCCAATCCACCCTAAAGTTTTAATTTTGTTACTTGAGAAGGCTCATTTCTTGACCCTCGATATATCTGATTCTTGATGGTGGGATCTCCCTGGAAAATTCACGTCACGTAAAAAACTGGAACAGATATCTTTCTCCAAGACCAAAATTCGAAACTGAAAAAAATAAATTCGTTAAATCCTACATAGTATTTTTCGGTGGAAAATGTAATACATTTATAGCATTAGCTCGGATGATGAAAATATCTACTAGTCCCTGTAAAATAACTAATTTTCTGCATTTTTAAAACCCCTTGTGGAGCCGTTGGTAGATTCCGCAATATTTTATTATGTGGATGCGGGCAGATAAAATGAGGAAAATATGCTGAAAATGCATTCTAATAGGGTGAGAGAAGATCTCCACCCTCCCTCTTCCCACCTCGTTTGAATAATCTTTACCACTTCCTATTGCGGAAACAGGGTATTATTATTAAGAGAAAAAGCTGCGCGTCCTTTTTCTTACAATACTTTAAATTGGATTTAAGGCTCAAATTATTATTTTTATAAAACTTTTAAAATAAATATGATTTAAAATTAATTTTAGATAGAGCAAAACAAAACAAATACTTTATTTATTTTTGTTTTAAATCATAAATCATTATGGAATTAATTTTTCATGATTTAATTGGTAACTTTGGCAAGTATTTTTGAGTTAAGGAGAATTACTTAAAAAAATAATTTAGCTCTCTTCACTAATATGAATTTCTCTATATATACAATGAAATAATAAAAAAATGATGCGATGAACGACCGATTTACGTTGGAACACAAATCTGTTGTACATAAATTTAAATTTCCACCTAAAAAACTATTTTTCACGATGTTTCATTTATTAATTTCACCTTATATTTTATTTAATAGGTTAGGCAATATTATTTTTCTAATGGCTAATGTATAAAAAATTAAAACACAAATAAATAAAATAGCACATATTTTATATATTTATTTTATTCTTCTGTACGTTTTTTATAAGATTGGGATCTAGATCGTTATAATTGAACTGTTTATATAATGCATTTGCAATGAAAAAAACCTTGTAAGAGAAGGAACATTTAGGAAGTACGTGGATCTCTCCACAAGGTGAGTTCATGAACAAATTGATGCGGCTCGCTCAGCAATAAAAGAGGTTATGGCAACGTCCTCGAGAGTGAGACTCTGGTACAAATAAATTTATTTGAGCCAGAATCTCATTGCTATTATTAGATATGTAACCGTTTATTAAGAGATAAAAACATTTAATCAGAGTATTAAATATTTGACCTCTACATGTCTCTAAGGAGTGATAATTGGTCACACCCAGGATATAAGTAGATGTGAATAGCCAGGGGTAATGTACTTAGAGACGCAAAAATAAAAATCTTGTGGACTCTTTCAATGCACAAAATATACCTACGTTGCTTCGTGTGGGGCCCAAATGATTGAATTTGAGTCCAATACACTTAAGACTAGTGTGTTATATAATAGCCTCAGCGTTTGTACGTTGTGAAATGAATCAAAATTGGATATTTCGGCCACAAATTAAAACTTTAAAAGTTTTATATTAATAATATCATGTAATATATTAACGATGCACTTAGTAGAGTGTCTTATTAAAAACTTTGTTATATTTAAATTTACATAAAACAGTTCATTAGCATTTTCACATCATTTGGTTCCTTAGAACGGGCAATCTGCCTAGCTAGGAACTAATATCGACCTGACAAGAAATAAGTAATAACAATAATTTGAAAAAGGCCGTGCAGCCGTTCCATTAAAAGTTACAATATTATACTTCTATGAGGTGGATTCAAAATTTGGGAGAGAAATACTCGAAGGTTGTTAACGTATTTAGGCATTAATGTAATACAGGCTTTCTTTAATATAATGGCTGTGTTTTGTTCAGTGGAACGTGCAGTAATTATAACACCCTGGTAAACGGTCAAAATGGAAAGAGGACAATGAAAACGCGTTCCGGCCTTTTATACCTAGGTTCGCGTCGTACATTCATCAGGACATACGTTCACTATTATTCCATAGTCTCCGACCTACGTTCATTAAATGTAATACGTTTTGTTTCATCTAGTAGAGCTGATTAGTTTGATCAAATTGTTTGACTCTACATTTGAAAGAGAACTTCAGTTCGATGGCTGAACTGATGGCTGATCAAATTGTATGGATACTTTTATATTTAAAGCACATGTAATTTTTTTTTCTTTTTTGTAAAATGTTTAATTTATTAATATGTCAGTCGTACTGCACTGTATATGAGCGTATTATATAAATTATGTACATGTAAATGTATATTACAACGTCTGGAATCGGGATGCTAACAAAAACACTCCTTATGTAGATGAAGAAAAGGTTTAAATTCCCACTCAATACCAGCCGCTTGTTTTAATTTATGCAAGAAAAAAACACAGCTGGATGTTTTGTTTTCACAGTTCAGGCCAAACCATTTAAATGTTTTGCAATCAGAAGAATTTTCATCACACCCAAGGCACTCTATTGGCCCATGTAACCAAAATAAAAGTACCTTTTCAAGTTTAGTACAAAAATTCGTATAATCCATCAACACGCAACTGAAAGAAAATAAAAGTTTTATTATTTTTAAGTGGTTACCTACTCGTTTACATGCCGTTGAAGAAAGTCCCGCGGGACTCTCTGAAAGCTGAATTATAAACGCTGTCCACTGTAGAAATATTGTTGGCGAACCTTTCTTTTAAAAATGATAATGCCTTTGTTGTGAGATATTTTTTTAAAGGACCACCTTTTGAATATTTTATTCCTGTTCCTTTCACGGATAAAATTAAGCTTCGCTGAGCAAAGAATTCGCAAAACCGTTCTTTCAACAGCTGTTATTTTTAAATATTATAGTGGACGACCCAGAAAAAAACTTTTTAAATGTAGGATTATATCTAAACACTATACCCTTTGATATGATTGATAAAAGTTCTTCAGTGTTTTATTTTTTTATCTTTACTAACCTTTCAAGGTACATAAAACTTACAACCCTTAACTGGATGTTGTATATCATTAATATAACTAAATAAAATTGCTCATTAACAAAGTCCTTCGTATTTTCTGATGTTATTCTACTGTGGTGTTGAACTACTGTTAATTTTATGTAAAATGGTCTACTGATTGTCTATCAAATAATTACATATGGTTTTTAACTACTGCCAAACTTGACACCTTTAATTTCTAGAAGTTTGTTGTAAAAGCCCTTTATTAAAACCGCTATAAGTTCACAAATTAGATATTGTTTGAGTTTCTGATATATGACATGACTTAAACGAAGTTCAACTTAATATTCTGTCCCATATTTATTTATCTGGAAAAAATATTAACCGTTTGGAGTACATTTTTAATTTGATGTGCATAAAAAGGTACTCTGCCAAAACACCATAGTATTTTGTTTTCGACGTGGGTTATCTAAAAAGATACATGGTCATACAATGATATATTTTATTTTCTCAAATAAATTTTCATACAAAATGCCAAATGAAGAAATATATTTTTTAATTGAATATTTCAGTCATTGCCAAGTTGGGGGTTAAATATGAACCTTGAATGTGATAGGCCCGATTTGAATTGGTCCTATTGAAGGAGCTTTAAAACTACAAAAAAACAAATGATTGAACCTTCAGCTGTCAACGCGTCAAATCACCAAAGTAAAGTTTCGAAAAGTAAGATGGAAAAAAGAAATATTGTGAGAAAAATTATGAGAAAAGCTAAATATCTCAAACGATATTTACCAATGAAATTGGATAGGTACTTCGTACAGAACAACATTTTTCATTTCTTTGAAGTTTCATCGAAATTAGACAAATAATATCTCTGGCGACGATGGAGGGATTTTTAAAATTTATTTATCGCGCGAAAAATGTTTCGCATTTAGGTAGGCGAGACTTTTATACTCTCAGACAAAGTCGTAATTTTTTAATGTATCTTGCTTCGTAAATGACGACTGCTGTTGCGGGCTAAAAATAAACTTAAAATTAATGGGCGGGTTCATTCGTTTTGGTAGAACGCACTGTGGAACGTTTTTAATAACCTCATCGATGACTTATCGAGTGTATCTACCGGACTATTAATATTTGATCAAAATGTAGACTTCTAGCAACCTTGCAGTTTAAACTATCGGCATTTTAGAAGGGAGATTTTGTTTTATGTCATCAAGAGTTCCAACTGCCCGAAGCCAGTGGGAATATCGCGTCATTAATAAATGGTACTATGACAATTCAACACAGTGAAAAAATCAACACACCTTTGAGAAGTGATATAAAGTCATTTAAAGAGAACCTAACCTAACGTATGATTTAAGATTTTCATGGCCAAAAGTATTTTTGTTATTTGTTTTTGGGGTGTTATGCCGTGTTGCGCTAACTCCTTCTTTAGCCAACGTTTCCTAACGTAACCCAACCTAACGTGAACTATTTAACTTTTTTTTCACTTTTCATGATTTTATATCACTTTTCAAAAGTGTGTTGATTTTTCCGGTTACCACAATTGGTGTATGTTGTGAGGCTGAAGAGGGTGGGGAAGGTTAGGAGAAAGGGAGAGGAAGGTTAAGAAGTATCTGCCTATTCAGATCTGATATTTCAAGCAACGTGTCGATTCTGATTGGTTGTATTTTAGTTATAACGCTTTACAAGGATGATTTTCAGATTTATTTTTTTAAATATATTTTTTTAACTTTAATAACGAACACAAGTGTTTCAATTGTCTGACCCAGAGAGATTCTGAAGGGTATGTAGAGGGGGAAGCAGATAGGAAATAAGGGGTTGGGTAGTGTTAAAAACACTAAAAAATAATAAATATTTTACTCAGATCAGATCTAGAAGGGAAGCTTCCCCTTTAATAAATAACCAGCGAGGGCGCCTGTAGAATGTAATGCAATTTAACTTGCTTACGTTATTATTTTTAATAGTTTTATTTATGAATTTCTGTGGGTACACTAATTCATAGAGGTGGGTAATTTCTAGAAAAGCAATAAATTAATTTTAAAATGAAACATTCCACATTTTATCGCGTCGTTATCTTGAAACATAAATTTTGCACACGCAAATGGTAATGTATGTATTTGGGGATTCATAAATCACTTACTCTGCCGCAGAGAGATATATATAATGACCATGGCCAACTCTCCATAACCATTTATTTTTATAGATATGATGTAAATTAAACGGTTAGAAGTAAATTGTAGAAGAAGTCAGGGACGCCCAAGGCAGACATGGCGTACTCAACTGAATCAAATACTTGAGTTGGGAAGCATAACAAGAGTCAGCATAACAGAAGAGTATGTATGAAACGATGCCAGAATGGAAATGAAGCAAGGAGGGTGTGTAAAGAAAAAAATATCGTTTTGTAATACTACATTAAATTTCTATTAGTTAGTTTTAATAGTTAAAAACATTTACAAAGTTTTAATTATCCGGGTCTTCCAAAAACGCATCAAATCTGTGGATCACCAATCAAAAAGCCTACGTTTTTTTTTCAACCTTGCGCTGTATTTTGTATGTTAGTTGAGACGTTTTTTAATTCTTAAGATTACCCGCTTTTGCTGAATGCTGTTATAAAATACCCACAAGAGCTGAAGAGATTTACAAATATCTCATAAAATTTCCACAAGTTCCTTTACCTCCAAAATGAAAGGAAATTCTACGGAAATTAACATTTATTTTTTTATGTAGGCTTATCATTCATGACTTTAATAATAGACTTTTTAAAATTAGCTGTGAACGAAAACGAAATATAGGGCGTTCTCACAATAATTTTGGATATATATTTTTAATATTATTTGAAAGTCAAAAAATGCTCAGAATTCCCGTATTTTCTTGTAATTCCCGTGTTTTCGTAATTCTTGAAAAATATTAGAAATTCCCTATAATTTGGGGAATTTTCCACGAATTGCAACCCTAATATATAAAATTTAGACCATAGATTCTTAGTGACGTAGACTGGTTGCTATTAATCAGCAGATTAGTCATACCAACCAAAAGGTGTATTTTAATAAAATGGTTGTTTATGCGTTTTAATTTTACCTATAACAAATAAAATAAAATTAAAATTATGTATTCAGAACCAGCGTTTGTTGATCTACAGTAATAATTTTTTAAAGCAATAAATTTATTAATGCAGTTCCTGTTTCTTATAAGACGGTATAAATCAAGGCATTTAAAATATAATACGCATATAAGATAACATAACAACATCAACAAAAACTCTTGCTTCCAAATAATAAAACACTTTTATATTTGACTAAGACATCACGCTCTGAACACGTATTTGATTACAGATTCAAACATATATACATGACATTATATGCGTTATAAATGTTAATCAAAATGGGGAGAACCCCAAAAGTGAGAAACCAATCACCTTTCGTGATGTTTTTCTTATCCGCTCACGATATGTTTTCCTGATAGAAGGCTGTTTACGAAGGCTGTATACTGGAAGCTGTGCCGTCGCATCCCAGTCAAACTCTACGCGGTCTCAGTAACGTCGCGACGTCCGTACAACCCAGACGCCAGTGAGCGTCGAAGTTAATCAACGAAAAAGTTTCAGCGAGTTTTGTGCAAAAGTTATTTCGCAAGATGATCAACGATATTTTAAAAGTGAATACTTTTATTGAAATTTACTTTGTGTGTTAAATAAAAAAACGTTAATATTTAATATGGAGTGTTGCAGAAAATACTGCACCATTATTTTGGAAAAGTATTTATTGTTTAGTGTTTTATAAAAGAATTACATCATATTTTTCGTAAAAATTTGCCGAAAATAAATAATTTTTATGTTTAAATAACCTTTTTTTAACTATAAATAAAGGAAGTGCATAATTTTTACTAAGGTAGGTGCTTATATGGTAGGAATTTAGTTGAGATTATTAGAACATAAAAATTATTTGAATTATGTGAATACCGTGCAGGAGTTCCAACTGCTACAAACTATCTGGAGCCGGTTTTTATGACGCGGGTATGGGAACCGCCTCCCCGGGAACCATTCATTGGATAACCAACACCTCTGACTATGTTTGGTGACTTAGCAGGGGTGTCCGTGTTCATAGGTGAGGTTTGTTCAGGTCTTGACAGTGGATGCATCTTTCGTCGCAGTGGAAGGCATGGATTCATACTTCACTCCTGGGCATACTGACCCCCAGATTCCTAATCCTTCTTTTCCTTAAAAAGGACCTCCAAAAGTTAATGTAAAAAATAAAATATACCCAAGTCTGTGTATATTGTGAGGCTGAAGCGAAAGGGAAGGGAAGGAGATTGAGAATTGGAAGAGGAGGGTTGGATGTAACTGGCTATTGAAACATGGTTACCAAAAACGGCTAAAACAATCTCAAGCAAATTTAATGGTGGTGATACTGAGAGCATCAGCCACTCTGATTTTGACAAAACATCACAATAATGCGATGCACTGTAGGCTGATATTCGAAATTAAACTTTTTTTAAATTAGTAAGCAGATAGTATAGATTACAAACACAATAAAATTATTTTTTGTTTTCAAATTATTATTCAGTTAAACCGCAATTAAGCAGTTGGCCAACAGAATCTTCAATTATAATGGAAGTACAAGTATACATAATAATGTTATTTTAAATTAATTAATTATTTAATAATATTATATTAATTTATTTTTAACGAATTAACTAATATTATATTAATAAATATTATATTAATTATAAATATACAGACCATAACACATTGTTATGAGCCAAAATTACTAGCCTGAAATACAAATATAAATTGAAAATATTTTCCGAGAAGAAATAAATGCCGCCGACGGGAATTGAACCCGCATCTTCTGATTGCCGGTCAGTTGCACGGAACACTGTGCTACGTCGGCTTATTTTTAACTGCCTAGTAATTCAATAAATGCTAGTATTTGATTCAACAATTATTGCTTGTTGGTTTATTTTGTTCACCTGAAATCAACCAACTGTATTTTTTTAGGAAAGGTATTGTTAAATACTTTATTTCTAACTAGATGGCGTCGAGATATATTCTATCTTCATTTAAGGGTGACATATTTTGACTTCAAAAGTTAAAATATTACTTAAATTTAAAGGTAAACTTATGTATACAAGACAGAGCAAAGCACAGAAGATAAAAACTATTTTAAGCCATAATTATTAGCCTAAAATAAAAATAGAAAATGAAAAAAATTATTGAAAATGAAATTTGATTAAAAAATATTTATTTTTCTCGGAAGATTTTTTCAATTTATATTTTTGTTTCAGGCTAATAATTATGGCTCATAATATTTTTTTATCCTTTGTGCTCTGCATAAAAATATTATATTGGAAACATAAGCTTACCTTTAGTAAAAAATATAAATTTAAAGACTATTATTATTGACAATTCTAAAGAAATCGCCAAGTGTAAAGTATCTCTCCTTTGCAGCTAGGTATGTTTTCAGCTTTATTCTGAATCTATTTGGAAATGTACAATTGTATATTACTTGGTAACATATTGAATGTTTTGTTGATATGTGTTTATGGTAATATTTTGGTACAAGCATGCCTGTTTTCTACAAACACCAATTTCTTTTATTATTATTTTTAATGCCGAAAAGCATGCAAGTGTATCGAGCACGATTAAAAATTAAAATAAATGGTTTGGACATTAAAGAAAGGGATGCCAGGATACTAAATGCTGTGAGAGCGAATAGTAGAACAAGTTGGGGACGACCTAGGAAGACGTGGAACGAACTACTGAATGACGATGTAGGTATGAATGTGTCGGAGTTGTACAGCGGTCCATCCATTGTGTTGTTTGATGTTTAGTAAGTTGGTTAGCTTTTAAAGTAAACATTATGCTGATTAATGCATAAATGAAATTGGTCGTATTGACATGGCAGCGGATCATTTCACATGGTTTGTGATCAGACAGAAAAAAATTTGCATTCACAACATTACGTCATATACCAGACTGTATTAAAGAAGAAAGAACAGCATATTTTATTTGATTTTTTAGTAGAATAAAAAGTCGGGAACGCTGAAGGAATACTTGTCACAATTAAGTGAATTGAATGCTGGATGCAAGTTACGTTAAGAATCGGATTAATGGAATAGTATGACGCTACTTTTGCATGTGAATCTTTTCATCCCCCCCCAAGAAATGGTATGACTAGTTAGAATTTTAAATAAATATTATCTTGACTTAAATGGGCAGCATTTTTTTCGCAGATAGCGGTGTAAAATAAATTATAAGCCTTCCTAAGTAGTTCTTATCGACGCACATAATTATTATTGCTTTATAAATAGATCTCTCACGTGAAAACATTCCGTGCCCATTTTCTAATACCTATCACTCTACCAAGATACGGAAATTACTTATCCGATAAAATATTTGACGGTAGGAATTAACAATTCCTGCAACGTTATGATGTGGAAATAGTGAATATATACTATTACACATTTAAATATACTTTTTATGTGTGATACTGATACGAAACGGGTTTAAAAGCGTATTTTAGGGTCTATGGTAAATTCTAATGAGATATGTTGTGAGGATGAAGGGTATGTTGAGGAGAATGTAATGGGAAAGAGAGTAGTGGGGAAGTATCGGATTGATCCTAGATGGCTGGTATTTGTATTCCAACCTAAATTTTCCCAATTTCTTCCCACCCCCCATTTCCGCCCCTTAAAATGTATCCAATTAGGAGTTCCATAGTTTTCTTGTCTCCGGGCAGTTGAAATATTGTCTAGATAGAGAGAAAAATAAAATAGCTGAATGATCGAAATTCATAAAATATTTTTTATTTGTCTTCGTTCACGTTTTTTTTCATTGATCTTCAAGAAACTCTGATTTCAAACTAAGGAAAACCATTCACTTTTGCCAATCGACAGTAAAATAATTTCAGGCAGAACTAAGAAAATAAAAAAAAAATTGGTGATTTTTATTGTCGATTGGCAGTTATTTGTAAACTATTTTATAGTTGATATGATTTGAGATCAACGCGATAATTATTCCGTAAGTCTCGTGTAAAAGGGTATGTATATAAAACAAAAAACAAAGTTTGATCTTTTTTTTAGGAAAAACATTCCTACGTTATAGACTAATCTACTTCGAAAGAATCACTTTTCTAATGATGCATATTTGCAAGTGTTTTAGATGTTACACTTTTAGTTGTAACATCCAAAACACCGGTCGGTGGCCGAGTTGACATCGTGTTTGGGTCCCACCCAGGTATAGTGTGTTCAATTCCTCGGCTGGCTAAGTCCTCCATCACAACACAAGCAACATTTTCAGCTTACTGTGGTGGTAGTAGGAGATTTTCATATATTATCAGGTTATTCGTAACCCGGGAATGTTTGTCTTTCTTTATAGTTAAAAAAAAGTTATATCTTTATACCCAAATGTTGAACTACAATACAGGGTGTCCAGGGGTAAAGTGCCCTATTTTCGGAGGGGTTATTCTACATCACAACGTTTTAGGTATTTTTTAGATTAAAAAGTTCAATTGTTTGTGTGGGAAAATAAATGTTCATCTATGGAAAAAAAAATTGTAAAAAATTGGAATATTGAAAAAAAATTGGAATTTGGAAAAAAAAGTTGAAATTTAGAAAAAAGTTATTAATGTTTTTTACTTCTACCATCATGTAGACTCACCCCCGAAGTAAACGCACTTTACCCCCGAAAACCTTGTACATGGCTTATACTCGTATTTTGATGTTAACTTGTGGATGTAAATACATTTTCAATAATCAATATTCTGCTACTGTAAGTCAAACATGAATGTGACCTGACATTTATCTGACAAGCTTTCTTCTTTGACGTTTTTTTTGCAGTTCATTTGGGTGAAAAGGTACATCTTCAATTATTTATTTTTCTCAAATATAACACCACATTTTTCTTTATTTTTCAAAGCTGTTGATTTCCTTAAAATATATATCTTGAAATATTTCCTTTGAGAGTCAGGCCATGTCAAGAGTCAGAATAATAGAAGAGTATGTATGAGACGATTTTTGAATGTGAATGAGGCAAGGAGTGTGTGCCAAGGCCGAGCTGTTTAGCGGTCCGTCCTCCTGCCTACTCCTGAGGGGAAACGGCGTGATGGTTAGTTAGTTTTAGTTAACAAACATTGCATCACATTTGTCTTTCTCACTCCCTTTTCACATCCCCGCGTTCCACGTATACAAAGTAATATCGTATTCCCTTTTACTCAATCAAACGAAGATAAACAAAAATTAGCATTAGATCTATGTAGTTGTTCATTTGAGCAAAAACTTGAGATATACCCCTTTACCCGAGAGGCACGGCATTATCGTGTTGGTATGATTTTGGAGTATTATGAAGTGTTGCGCTTCGTTTCAGATAGAATTGCACTTAATACAGAATATGAGTGGTGGTGTGATTCTAAAGGGGTAATGGAAAAACAAAGCATTTTCTTTAATTTATTGTGGGATTTATAATTGTTAATGCATGCATTAGTATCATTGGTCACATGCATCAGTTAATAACAAATATCTTTTCCGATTTGAGTGAACGGGACACAAATAATTATTTATTTTTGGAATAACTTAGTGAGTAAAACATCAAATGATATTTAATTATAATATTTAATTATTGAAGACAATATAACAATATTATTACTAATATATAACAATATTATACTATATTGTTTTCAATAATGAAATATTACAATTTGTCCTAGACTTGCAATAAAAGTCAATAGATGTCGCACATAAAAAAAGAAGATATATTTATCTAAAGACACTGTCTAGATTGCATTTAGTACCGGTTGAATCTTGAGATCATACATAAAGATAGTTGCCAATAAAAATGTATGATGCGAAAAAATGAAGGCAATGTCGGTAGTTCTTATTCTTACTCGATTATAGTTAAATATGACCGAAGGAGATAGGGTCCCATTAGCTCAGTTGGTAGAGCGGTGCCCCGGCAAGGCAAGGGTCCTGGGTTGATGTGATTCCGTTTCTTTTTCTGATTTTTATGTTTCAGATTTTCGTTTAGGAATCGCTAATATTGTCTTCAATAATTAAATATTACCAGAGATGTGCAAAATGGGTACCCAAAACCATTTGAAATGCAAAATGGAAATGGGTCAAAACTTTTCCATTTTAAAATACAAAATGCAAAATGGTTTTTAGAAAAGCATTTCAAATGCAGAATGCAAAATACCTATTTTCAAAATGCATTTAAAATGCAAAATGGTTTCTCAGGTCAAACAATTATAGAATTTTTAAACAATTTTGTCATTTAATAATGGACATCAATGTAGAACAAACATATTACATGATATGGTAAATCCAAAAACACCACGACTACAGATTATGAAACCACAAAAAATTTGCGCGGGAATAATGTTGCCAACGTAAAAACATAGAAACTGCTATCTAACATTTAATATTACAGCGTCATGGCCCCAAGTTCAGTATTTGAATCAGTATTTTTTGTAATCACTCAATTTTTGGTATCACTCAATTGCCAGGGAGCAACTTGACAAATGTAAATTATCTCTCATAGCGAGGTTGAGGACCGACTGATATTTGGGGCTTATGAAAAAAAGATGAGTGGAGATAGTAGGAAGAATGTTGCAAAAAAAGCATTTAAAATGCAAAATGGTTTTTAGAAAAGCATTTTAAATGCAAAATACCCATTTTGCATGTCCATTTGAAATGGATTTATTTGAAATAAAGCACATCTCTGAATATTACAAATAATAATATTGTTGCGAAATAAAAAAAAACATTGAAGTGATTCCATGTATTTCCATAAGTATTTATATATTTTCTAGATGAATTAATTTGAATTAAATTTGTAAACATTTATTTATTTTTGAACGACGGGATTTTAACTCTTGACCTCTGGATTTGCAGCCGAGAATCCCACGGAGATCTGTAGAATTCCGGCTGTTTCCTATGTTTTAAAAGTGCCCAAGTTCCCGCCCTACTGAGTCTACCACTGGGTTGCTAGGCTTGTGGTCGTTCTGGATGATTGTACCTTCAGATTTGATTAAAAATTCCCGCTTCCCTTGGAAAGGATGGAATTTGAAGGTTAGCTTGTTAAATTTTAATTTCACCTGAACTTGTGAAACAGACGGCTATCCATAAACTTACCTCGGCCTTTTAATCTCATCGCTATAAATTAATACCGTTTTGAAATCTGAATGTCTGGTCATTTAAATCAGTGTTATTAATTCTGAGAATCATTTTATGAGATTCTAAAAATATAAATGACGTTTTAAATGAATTTAGCTCAAAAATATTTTTCCAAATTGAATATTTAACGATAAATTTTAAAGGCAGGGACAACAGATGATAGGATTGAAAAAAAAAGAAATTATTAATATTGCATTAAGTTTGTTTTAAAAATAAACATTTTAATTTTTTATTATTTTATCAAGTTTAATTCGAAGAAATCCATTGTAATTTTAAGTTTTCAGAAAGCGAAACAGCTGTCGCACGTATAAATTAGTATCTTTCGAGTTAACAAACCAGAAAGTACGTGGTTTAACCTTTCCTTTCCGGTGTTGTCAACTGAGTGAACATCGTCTCTAATTAATAAAATATCTCTCTAAATACACAAAACACAGAGTTTAAATTTTAGATATTCCTCCGCAATACATTTATGTATTGCATTAAGTAATTACAATATATAAATATTTACCGAATGTATAGGACCGGAGGACAAGGAATTTTTTAATACCGTTAGGAAAGGGTTAATACGGGTTTGTGATGTGGTTAAAACGGCGCCAGGAAAGTTTTGAAAGATACAGAGTAGGCCCCCAGTACTTGTTTATAAATATACAGATTTTTATAAGTTGAAAAATAATATTATTGAATATATGAAGGAAAACTTTAAATTATGTCAGTTTTACGTCAGTTGATTTCAATTTTGTAGTTACGTAAATATTTGTCTACAGCTTTACAGCTCGTGATTAAAAATAAGCTCTAAATTCGTTTCAATTAAAATAACTGAATTTCTTGTGAATCGTGCGAGATCTAATTTCTAACATTTTGTAGCTTTCCTCGAGTCTTGACCGAAACTTTGCTGACTTTTTCAAATAATTTTTTTTGTTGTTTTCTTCTTCTTCTATCGGTAAAATTTCAAAATTCCGAATACTTAGGACGGGTTGTTTCACAGAATTTAAACAATTCAACAAATTTCAGAGTTTATTTTCAAGTTCTGTTATTTTAAATTTTTTGGCCAAATGTTCACAAATCTGAAATAATAACAGCACTTAAATATATAACTTCAAGGTTTCTGACAAACTATTTTACTAAATACAACTGTGGTTTCAACAAAACACTTGGTCTTTTAATGTGATAGATGGACAACGGGCCCTTAATTTTAATCAGCAGGCGGCTGGAATAGTGTGGACCCCGACTTTCAGGTTCCCACATAATAGTAAATAAGTATTACACATAATAATAAGGATAATAAATCCCCCCGGTCTTTAAAATAATCGACAGCTAACGCCATCTATGCGTAACCTAATCTACTAATCTAGTGCCATCTATGTGTGAGCTCAGACACTGATATCAAAGATATAAGACTTAATTACAAATTATTGAAATTTTTGTAGGGCATATCACATTGTCTAAATATTTTGTTTATTATATAAAATGACCAGTTTTCCAATAAGAGGTGTTATTTTTATAGCCCGTTACTTCGGAAGATGTTACTTTTAAAGCTGTCATTTTTTGACATTTGATAAGTAAAAACTACGCCATTAATAAAAATGGAACAATACACGCTTCAACAACGCATTGAAATTATTAAAATTTACAGTGAATCAAATGCAAATCATCTTGAGTGATGAGGCCCATTTCCACCTCGGTGGCTTCGTCAACAAGCAAAATTGTCGCATCTGAGGCTCGGATAACCCAAGAATTATTGTTGAAAAGCCTCTCTATCCTCAAAGTGTGACTGTTTGGTGCGGTTTATGGTCCGGCAGAGTCATTGGACCTTACTTTTTTCCGAAATAAGGCTGGAGCAACAGTTACGGTGAATGGATTGCACTACCGAGAGATGATTAATGATTTTTTATGGCCGGAATTGGATGGTATTGATCTGGACAACGTTTACTTTCAATAAGACGGCGCTAGATCTTACTATTTTAATTTTATCTGAAGTGGTAATAAAATAATTTATTTAATTTATTTACTTGAATCCATTTATAATTTTTTTTAAATTTTTCTCTTTTTAAATGGTTGGGGGATCAGAGGCGGTCAACATCTCGTTTTTTATTTGAAGTGAATTTTATTTAGCTATAAATTTTTACATTTTATATCTAATGTATATTTGTTAGTTAATATACAAATATTCCATGACAAGTGCGCACTTGGATGGGCCCCAGGCTATCATAAATACTGTGCTTTTAGAATTCGCCACAAGATGTCGCCACTTCCGTTGGCATTTCGCACTTGGACGGGCCCAGGCCACAAATAAATAAGCACAAACTCGACAACCAAAATTTACACATCTTCGGATCTACCGGATCTGCCCTGATGATGGACACTGCAACGCTGTCCGAAACGTCGGCTAAAGAAGGAGTTAGCGCAACACGGCATAACACCCCAAAAACAAACAACAAAAAAAGATTCAATGTGTGTTGTCAGTGCTAACACCTGCGTATCTAGCACGGTCAATCACTAAAACTACATCTCTTGACTACATCCGTCATCTACGGTCAGTTAGCGATATTTGTGAACACGGTTAGCATATGATTCTGGCAGTCGGTTGACAAAAGCCACCGCTTTCAGCGCGGCCTCCGAGGTGTCGGTTAGCTGTCAGAATACACAACTTTTTGGATACTGTCGTTCCTTATGTAAAATAATTGATTTATTAAATAATGGATGTGAAGTAACGAAGCTCTAGAATTTAAAGAAATCGTGTAAGCGATCGATAAACTTAATGAATTCATCTAAAACGCGATCAGTTGATTCCGTTCCAGCTTGGAGAAAATAAAGTTGTTCAAATATAATTGGTTAAGAATAATACGATTCCATCGACATAACAAGACCTCGTCAACTAATTAGTATCCCTTTAGGGTATAAAACTACATGCGACTAAAAATGTTTATTAAAGTTAATATTTCAATTCGACATTTTCAAATTATTAGTATTTTTAATTTTTACGCAGCCTTTTTACGTTTAGGAATAGATGGATTCGACGGTGTTGCCATCCTAAAACGATTTGTTATTTATTTCGTGTTAATATCGGTACGGCTATCAACAGCGCAACCTTGCTAGGGATATCGATATAAAATCATCGTAAGTCGAAGTCGAGCGTATGGATTCGATATTGTTAATTTGATCGTGCTAGACCTAAGTTATGGCCTAATCTGAAGCCAGCATGTTCACGAAGAACCGAGTTCTCCAGAATTGGAGCAAGCTTACGGAGCACAACTTTTTTTTTTAAGTATGCTTATTATTTATTTTATACTTTAACAGAAAAATTTTCAGCAAAAATTCAAAAGCTAAGCAAATCATAATAGTGGAGGAACGCTAATGATATTTTGATCAAACAAACTTGGGAATACCACCAAAAGGTTTTTGAGGCAAAATTTTGCTGATTCAACTTAATGATGTAATTAGTGAGAAAACAAATCCTACCCATTCTACAAAACTTCTCTTTTCCGATCAAAATGGCTGACCGAGTGGTTCCATAAGTTAATTAATCATAATGTTTATATATATTTAATAGGGAATTTCAATGTAACGCTATTCACATGAAAATTTGTCGAATATCCAATATTCTTTTCTCTAAAACTTACATAACAGTAAGTAATTAATTCCAAATATAATTTATCTTATGATCTACTAGAGGTAACTATCCTTCGTCTTCGTTATCATTCTGTTGTCTTACTTTGAAAATAGGCCGCCTTCATATGTCTTCAGCTTTGTTGTTTTTCGTTAGTTTTTTTGATTCTTTGCAACGCTCCCATACGCAATCATATAACTAGTGACAAAAATAACATAATTAATTATTAAGAACTTGCAACAAGTAACTACTACTGATGACTTTCAACAAAACCTAATATCTACAAAACGAAAAATAATGATTACATACGAAAATTAAAACAGAGTATCGTTCGAATTAATTGGCAGTCTTTATTTATTTATACTGGGTTTTTACAGACGTCCACTTATGAAAATATCGTTATAATATAGTTATATTGAATGATAATACAATAAGATTTAAATTGATTGCTTGTCATAATTATTAGCATTATGATTATTAAAATTAAAAGGCTATCTTAGTTGAAAAATAAACGGACCTGAAATAATATTTTTTTGGTTAAATAATTTGTTTTCATATATTGATAACATTTATTATAAGTGGTTTTGGTAACGTTAAATTAATTATTTATGTGGGACCGTTTCCTCGGTCACTTCAAGATCATTTTGCAGCTTTTTGTTTGTTTTTAAATTTTTTTAGTGTGAATACCGCAGATATACAGACTGTACGAATACCGTCTGGAGTCATTAAGACTAGAGGTGGGTCCTATGAGTACTTTTTGTTACTGGGTACAATGAGTACAGGTACAGGAAAATACCTGGTAAAAATAACAGTGACAAAATACTCAGAAGTATTTAATCCCGACCTGAGGATTGATTCAGAATGAGTAATTCTGATCGCATAAATTCTGCCCACATATTCCCCACAAACATTCTACTTGAGCTTGATTCCCCCTTTCATTATTCGAAATCCGTGGGGGGGGGGGTTGTTACGGAACTTCGCTGAAAAAAAAATTCCGCACAGCCAAAAAAATCATATGTGATTCCCCATCAAACATATTCTATCAAAAATACCTACTGAAAATACCCATCAAAAATACCTACTAAAAATGCCCATCTAAAATACCCATCAAAACACCCATCAAAAATACCTATAAAAAATACCTACTAAAAATACCCATCAAAAATACGTACTGAAAATACCCATCAAAAATACCTGGTTATAGTATCTATTAAAAATATTTAGTCCCGGTATAAAATACTCATGAGTATTTTGGAACCAGGTATTTTGGAGATCGGTCACTAGTACAAAGTATCGCAAGGAAATACCCGGTACTTTTATTGGGTACGATAAATACGCCTCACCTTTCAATTTGAGACTATGGGATCCCCAATCAGGGTATGTTGTGAGGCTGAAGGTAGTGGGGAGGAAAGGATATTGTAAGTGGAAGGTGGGGAATTACTTAGCTGTTCAGATCTGGTCACCAACTACGGCTAAAGCCATATCAGAGCGATAATTAGAGTAATCTCCACTCTGGGACTTGCCGCAAATATACCAAGTATTATTTTAAATTTTAACAATCTGTAGTAATTTTTACTGGCGCACGCCAGGATTCGACCTCGCGATTGCTGGTCGAGAACCTTACTCCTCGATCACGGAGTCCGTCACAAAGCAAAATTATCTTACCTGTCACTTATAACTAATAAAGTAAGCTAAGATTTGTTACTAATTGTCTAAATCTAAGATCTAAAGTTGGTGACTTACAACTAAGACTTGTAGCTTTTCAACTAAGGTTGTGTCACAGAATTTGAGCAATTCAGCAAATTTCGTTTTTAATTTTTAAGTTTTTTGAAAGTTTTATTCGAGATCAGTTATTATTTTAGTTCTGCGAAAGATCTGACACGTGATGATAAAACAAAACCCGAATATAAGTTTCACAGAAATTGAAAAATAACTCGTGTTAAACAACTGGCCCTAAGACATCTAGTAACTATTGATATATTATACATGACTCAGTTTTTGCAGTATAATACAGTATTGTACTTGTTAATGATTTTAGTAATTCTATTACAACTTAAAAGGGGATATACCCAGGCCATTATCCGATATAATGTTATAACCTTCGGTGAGTTGTGTTAAAAAACGACAAATGAAAATACAAATATATGTTTGATGAAAGTCGTGATTGGGTTCCAGATTATTTTTATGGACGCCCAATGATATTTTTTGTCTTCGCGATTTTCTAATATATACGACATCTATCATCTGAATCGTATGATTCTGTCAAAGAATTTTTTTAACCTACCTACGCTTGTTAATGTCTTCAAAATAAAAGTTCTCTGCAACAAATTACTTTTTATTCTTCGCTATCGATGACTGCCCTTTGACCATATTTCGATTAAAAGTCTCTCTGCAATATGATATCGACACCCATAGGTACATACCTACTCTCGAAGAACATACCCACTGCAATTATTCTCTATGTGCCTTTTATTAACGGCTTCCATGGTTGATTGGTTACGATCCTTGGCTAATCCAGAGATCGTGAGTTTAAATCGCGACATTAAAATATTTGCAACCGTTCCAGAGTGATAGAAACATTAAGTTCTGGTGAAACGCCATCATTCACAATCGAAACGTTGCTTGAAATGGCTTTAGGCGTATTTGATGACCAGATCGGAAGTGCCAGCTTTTTATCTTATTCCCCAACTTTCTGTTCCCCATCTCCTACATCTTCCCCATCTCCTTCTCGTCCCCACTACCTTCAGCCTCACTGGCTCCAGACAGATGGGAGCAATTGGGACTCTTGTACTGGACTCACACAAAAAAAACCTATCTGGTGAAAAAAAACTTTACAGAATATTCAGTGAAATTAAAAGCCTTTCTTTTCAGAATGCTATATCCATTCACAGATTTGAAAACTTTATGTTCATAGCTCTTAAACTAACTAACCATCACGCCACTTAGGCAGAGAGGATGGACAGCCAAACAAATCGATCTTCGCACATACTCTTTGCCTCATTTACATTCATATATACTCTTCTATTATTCTGACTCTCGACATGGCACGACTCGAGAAAAATAAAGCTGGTCTCAGTCGAGAGATACAACCTTATAATATAAGTGGGCTTATTCTATATCATATACAACTAAAAACATTAACTCCATACAAGCCATTAAACTGTACATATCTTTAGTTAGAAGCATAATTGAATACAACTCAGTAGTTTGGTCTCCCTCTTCGAAATTCATATTAATAACGTTGAGCGAATACAAAAAAAATTCTACGTTTTGTAAATTTTAAATGAAATACCTCACTAGAAGACTTACAATTTACAATATCATTTTTTTATTAATTACTCTAAAAATACACACATTGGAAGACAAGCGTAAAATAAACGACTGTTTTATTGAAATTCTAAACTCTAAATTCGACTGTTGCGAACTTCTGCAACTCATAAACTTACGAATACCTACAATAACAACACGACAAAATACACTATTCCCCTGCAACGCACGTAAGCGCCATTACATTGCGAACTCCCAAATACAACGGTTTCACACTATGGGAAACCAATACTTAGATGATGTCGATCTATTTAATATTAACTTTGCGAATTTTGTGGATCACGTAAAAGATTTATTCCAACACTATTCCTAAATAGAAAAATAAATATTATTAAACGATTGAAGTAAGAAAATGGCTTCCTTATCAGGCACAAGAGCTCCTCCTTTCTATAAATAAGGTATAATATGGTATAATACATGACCAAGACTAATATGTAATATTAAAATGTAACTTATATGTGATTATTATTTTTTTTTATTTTTATCTATGTATTTTATGTAAATTTAATCCTGAATTTATATTTTATTTTATTTTAAAGAAATTTGTATTTATCGATTTATAACACATTATATTAAAGGCACTGCTGAAAACCAGCTACATTCCCGGAGAAATCCGGAATGTACAGCTGAGCAGTTGCCCTTTTGACAATATAATCATCTAAATGTATGTGTACAAACTATATGCAAACATGTAAAAAATTATTGTCAAATAAACGTTTTTATTATTATTATTATTATTATTATTATATTTATATAACAAGAAATTGCAGTCCACAACCTTCCCATTGGCTATATAAATAGCAGTCCGTAACCTTCTTATTTACTATATAAATAGCAGTCCATAACCTTCTTATTGACTATATAAATAGAATTTAATAACCTTCTTATTGACTATATAAATAGCAGTCCACAACCTTCCTATTGACTATATAAAAAGCATTCCATAACCTTCTAATTGAATATATAAATAGCAGTCCATAACCTTCTTATTAACTATATAACTAGCAGTCCATAACCTTTTTATTGACTACATAATTAACAGTCCACAACCTTCCTATTGACTATATAAATAGCATTCCACAACCTTCCTATTGACTATATAAATAGCAGTCCACAAACTTCCTATTGACTGTATAAATAGCATTCCATAACCTACCTATTGAATAGATAATACAATCTCATATCATTTCGTTGAACATCACAAACACACAATCGGAATTTGGCGAGGTTGGTAGAGTTCCAGTTAATGGGTAGGACGGTTCATTCCTCAGTCAACCAAAGATTTTTTTAAGTTTTAAAAGACATTTAAAAAAAACTGTTTCTGACGGGTTCATTTTTATTAATTTTTGACAGTTGTTTATCTCACAAGTCCGAAAATTTTCACAGCACTCGACTGTTCATACCAATAATCGTACATTTCTAAAAGAATTTCTACAATATCTAACATATCTAACACGAAATATGATTGATTTTTTAAACTTATAGCTTTTTAACAGTAAGCCAAAGCAATTAACGATCATCGGCAAAACGCCCAAGCTGACAGAGTTTGTATCAGGTATATTGTCACAGATAAATCAATGACAACATTTGTTAAACACTAAAAACACTACTCATTTTTACTTTAAAATCGCTTATGTTTAAAATCTAACACATTCAAACAAAAAATAATAACTATCTCCGTGAAAGGACAGAAAGTCTCTAAATTCCGAAATATAATAAAAATAAAAACTCAGTGCGGTTAAAATGAAAGCATTGCCTTGCTTAAAATGGTTGAAGCCATGTTTAGTAACAAGATAATATTAATTTCCGGTTGAATACGTGGTCATTTGGTCGTACCGTATGAGAAAACAATAAATAGTTGCATAACGTTCAACTAATTACCACCATCAAATCCTGCCGTCGATTATATGTATGGTACCATATTTAAATGACAATTTTTTGAAACGAACCAAAAAAATTGCTAAATGTAAAGATATTGTCCACTTATTCATAGTGTTTGACAGTGGTCGCCCACTTTGTGATTCGATGATAAAACAATCCAAACATGGTACACATTTATTTATTGTGTTTTATTATCAATAATAACAGGTAAAACATCAAGATAATAAAATAAATACCTGCCAAATTGTAGAGACTTCGACGCGCTTTCACAAAATCAGTGGTATAATTTGTCCTTACGAAATTCTGTCGATTTTAATTGATTTACCGTTACCTATGTTAATACCTAATTTAATTTTGTTAGTGTCAAAAGAACAAAAAAAATTAGAGTAGGCAATCACAGCTTGCGGGCAATCAAAGTATAGTTTACCCTACTTACTTGTATAATTTATTATACTGTTCTGGCATAAACCTCCAACGCGTAATTGCCTTAGTAATTGCAGAGATGATACGATATATAAACCATACAGATATAGAAGGTCTATTAATTACCTAAGATTAAGTCGGTGTGTTTTGTATGTTAAACCGTTATCAAAATGTCACAGGGAAGTCGTGGATTATTTTGGCCGCTTAAACATTTGAAATCTGTCTTATTCCACGTCTAAGAGATAGGGCCGTTTTAGCCACTGAACAGAAAACCCTTAGAAGTGTAGGGTTAGAAGAATTTTTAATAAGACCTTTTAACTATTAGAAGTCAGACAAGTCCATGAAATGACCTTCAAGACAGAATATTAATATTTAAAAATGTTTGATCATTGAACTTGAAGCGATGTAAAAATAACCCTATTTCGGGCAGACAGAGAAGCCCAGATAATACTACCAACGTTCCCTCTAATGTTTCATTGCGTATGTGACCTATCAACTTATCTGTGTAAGATATGAAAGGAAGAAAGAGGCTAGTGCGATATTGGAGATTTTTCAAGGTATGTGAGGAAGATGAAAACATGTGTGTGGACAACTCTTAAGTTTTGTGCGGCCGCATATCTTAGAGGGAACATTGCATACTACTATTGATACATCTCTCCGGTGGTTAGTCAGTAATCACTACACGCCCCTTTTCGGGGTTTTTACATACGAATAGTAAAAATTATATAGTATTTATTGTACGTTGTTTGTTGTTTTTGTTATAAATGAAAGATTTTTGTTTTTGGTTTTTGTTTTTGTTTCAGATGACAGACATACATTATCTTCACTTTGATTTTGGTTCAAGATTTTTGTTTATGATAGCCTGCGATAAGCTAGCTCTCTAAGTCTGAGACAGAGGTATGAAATCGTTGGACAGCGATACAATAGAAGAAATTGTAATTTTTAATTTTTATGTTGGATTTTTATTTTATTAAGGTAGGTATTAGAGCCAGGAAGAGGCAAAATAGGCTAGGATAAGAAGTCAGCTGGAAGAGATAGAAATAGACTAGAAGACGAAACTAAAAGGTTCGAGAAGATGCAGTGAGTGGCATGAATAACTAATAAGTGACTAGAAGAGACTAAAAGAGACTAGGAGAGATGAGGTGATTTTGCTCAAGAGCGGCGTTGTATGGATCATCCAAGTGTTATTATTATTATTATCAATAGAGACTAGATATGATGGACTCGCTGAACGTCACAGCGGTGCTGCCAAAGTCCTTTATTTGTGTGAGGATATTGTGTCAGCGCTTCATTAGCAGCAGACACATACCTGGACGGATGACGAACCTCACTCTGGCACTGTTGGTGGACAAGGTAGACTCTCGCTGCAGCAGCTGGTCCAGTTTTTTCACCACCTAGGATTCTTGCTGCAGAGTTTCGCCTATTCCTGTTTTTCATTTTGCTTAACTTAACTTCACTTTATTTTTGTAATATTACAATTTTTTGTAATACCTGCATCAACTGTAAAGCGCCCCTGAGGTGATATCTCACAAAAGCGGCGCTTATTTCCCTCCATAAGTATTCTGGGAAATGAGGAATACATATGGAAGTTAGTCCAAGAATTTATGTACTGGAATAAATCTCGACTTTTAGTGTTACGTATTGGAATCCAATAGCTTATCAATGCAAGCAATTCTGTACTGTCAAATGCACCATTTAGAATTTTATATAGAAATATAATTTTATAAGATATTGAAAATCTTTTTGTCTGACAATAAGCACATTCAGTTCATTTAAAAGTGTTGTCGTTCATCAAAATTTCTGGAGTACTTATTTTAAAACTTAATAATTTATTTTGTTTCTTCATATGAAGCGGTTACTTTGTGATGTGACATTATAATTTAAATTAAACAATAACTTTGTAAACATCACTTATAGGTGATGTTTAAAAAGTTATTGTTTAATTTTAAATTTATTTTGTATTCTTTCATTAGCTTGTACGTGAATGTGGGTTCCAGAAGGATTTCATTCAAGTTGACTTCCAACAAATACTTGACTTCTACAAGTATAACAGTTTAATACACTTAACGTTGAAATTTCTAGTTAACCTAGTTATAAATCTCAACATTTTATAAAAGTACCAATTTATAAAATTTAAGTTCATTGAACTTGATTAATTTAACGCTATATTTCACATCACGCATGCATGCACTGACAACCGAAAATAGCATGTTTAATTTGTGTTCATTCTGGTCCAGTAATTGCGGTTAAAAACTATTTTTTTCTTTCCACTCGATTATTTACCAAACCATTTTCACTGTGATCAGCTATACACCATTTTATTATGACGTCTTGCAGGATTATAATTTTTGAAGTGAAATTAAAAAAAAAAAACGTACAAATACCATTTATTAGTTTAATGGATCTTTGGTCTTTGGAAACTGGCAAATTTGGCCTTCTAATTTCTTAAGCCGTCCCTGTCGAGGATGTAGTTTAATTCTGTTGAGTCAGAACGGGGTTAAACTTAGTCACTTTCATGACTTGAAACAGCCCACTTTATTGAACTAAATGATCTGGGTGGATTGATTCCATAATCATACTCCTATATTCGTAAATGAGTTCACTATGTTTTGATCACGTGCACGAAAGATTTATTTAAATGAATTTCGTGATTTGTTCGATGCAAAATAAAAACCATTGTTGCGCAACCATTGTTCACCAGACCATTATCAAACATTATGAACTTATGATCGAATTTTAGAAGCTTAAACAAAATACGAATTGATTGATTTCAAAATCATAAAATGACGAAATAGCGACATGTTTCCAAAAGCAATTCATGATAGCGATGTTATCGGGTAACTTTTTGTCGTAGGTATTAGTGGATTCCTACTTATTAGTGGATACCAATAACATGTTTAAGTTCATGGTAAAAGTGTAATGGTACGCCACTACTTGACTCGACCGTTATTCTAGAAGTTTCCAAACAAGCTTCTTGGATTTTCTTTTATTTTTTAATATTTGTTTCTGTAGCAACTGGAATGTTCGAGAATGCTTTATTTTCTACCTAGATAAGCAACAACGTGAACGAAATGGTCAGTACAGTACCAGCAACCACGACATCGAGATCTAATTATTTTGAACATTCTCGAACCTTCCTTTTGTAAATCATTTTGTTATATTTTCTACGTTTATTTATTGTTTTCGGACCGAATTTCATAGTTATTTATTAATAAAAAGAATACCAAACATAACTACAAAAGCATCAGAAGTTATCTTGATTCATACATAAAAAATCAACACATATAACATTAGTATAATACTAGCGCAGACCCGTGAACAATCCCCGGATAGTCTGAATTCTTGACACATCAGTTGTATTTTTATAAATGACAATTAAAATATTTTTTTGTTAAAATTTTATATTATATGTAATTAGCGACTTTATCTGAATTCTTAAAACAATTAATTTCAGTTTTTTAAAATGACTCATGAGTTCATTAAACATTTGTTTCTGGCTTTCACACCTCATGGGTATTCTAGGCCATCATTTTAAAAGATCGAGAAATGGAAGGTGAATTTATATATGGTGGAGTTATAGACAGTTGAATGTATTGGGGTGTAGTCCAAATTTTAAATGGAACCTTATAATTTTCCAGTGGCGGTTCGTAACTTTTGGGTGTTCTAAAGTGCTAATATTACAAAAAATAGCAATTATTGATGTTGTTGTAGCTGAAAACAATTTATATATATATATTTTTTAATTTGATTTTTGTATGAAGATTTTCAGGAAATTTCAGTTGCGCCGCAAGGACCCAAAAGTCACGAGCCGCCACTGCTTTCGGTTAATTGCTCCACCAGTGAAATTATATGCTATCATCACAAATAAAAATGCAAATTTTTACCTCACTTTTAAATTAATCAACCTGTTTATAATCCCTCGCTGAACAACGGTACCATAATGCCCCGAGAGGGATTTTTTTCCCCGGAAATATCTACAATTAAGATGATTAACGAAGTCGTTATTCGTTGCGTTTTGCTTCGCAAAAGAAATAATTACATTGTTACGAATTCGCCAAGCCATGATTTTAAAGCCCGCTAACAATTTAAATTTTACAGTCTAAATAATTTTATAAATAGCGCAATTCCATTGAATGACGTCACCAGATTACATCTGATTTACCAATTCTATGTTAATATATTTTTATTTTTTATTCTCACAATTAGTGGCGTAATTCCGTTATATTGAAACAATTTTAAATTTAATTTTTATTTTGAGACCGTTACCGGTTTTAGCTTATTGTAGCCATCTTCAGACTCACGCAATTATTTCATAAAATATGATTTATATATATATAACATTTGAGGGATTTAAAAAAAAGTGAATAGCGCATAAGAGTCCCAACTGCTCCCAACCGTCTGGAGCCATAGCAACATTGGAGAATGTTGTGAGGCTGGAAGTAGTGGGGAGGGGTAGGAAATGGGTAAGAGGAAGGTAGAAAGAACCTAGCTATGCGGATCTGGTCACCAAACATGGCTAAAGTCATTTAAAGTGACAATTTCATTCAAAGCAATTCCGAATGGTGGTTTTGCCGGTAACAGTCAAAATAAAAATATATCCTCATACTTTGTTAGAGAATTTTACTGGGGAGTATAAATTGATGACGTGGGGAAAGATGGAGTGAAATAAACTAACTTTGCTCAAAGGTAATGGAGTATATTAAAGTATAAAAAGTTGGTGTTTCACCTCACTAACCAATGCGCAAAGTTACAAAAACCGTACATCATTCAAGTTTGATATTTAATAAAAATAAAATATTTTTAAACCTTTTTGTAGAAAATTTTACGTTAAAGACTGATGGACGTTTCACAAAGAACGTTGTAAAGTACAAAGCGTAGGATACACAACTTATTCAAGACAATAATCATGTCTTTGAAAAATGAAGCAGAATCATTGAAGTAGAATATAATACTAATAATTCTGAACGAACATGAATAGAAAAAAACACAGAATATGAAAAGGTAATGGTTGCAACTTCCCGTTACCTTTTAAATATTTTCTTAAACATAACCTTTAAAAGTTATTTCAATACAATTTTGAAAATGTTAAAAATTAAATACACTACTTTAAACTATTTAAAAAAAACTGGTTCTGCTAGGAAAATACAATTTCGTGCGACAACTGTTTCGCCACCCAAATCGTGGTGAAACCACGTACAAACAAACAGCTCATGTGTGATAAAAATTTATCAAAATTTAGTAAAAATATTTTTGAAATCAAACAAAGGTAACTTTGTTTGAACCACCATATAATTATTTTTCAGATGTAAGATTTCAAATGTAAATTTGTTTAAACCACTATATCGAATTAATTTTTTAATAAACGCCGACCGGTTTCGGAGTAAAAAAAGTTAGAAAAATAGTCACAATGGCAAAAACCGAAAAAAAAATTCCAGGTGGATTTTTTTTTCTGGTCTCTAGTTCCATAGATTGTTGTCCTTCTATATTATATACCTACTTATTGGTTGCTCAAAAGATAGGATAAGTTTTTAAAGAAAAACAGCCAATCACCAACACGTAGTTAACCTTACGGTTAAAGTAATCCTTAATCTGAGTTACCTGAGCCCTCGGTTAAAAGTTTCCTCGTATTTTAATGGCTTCAGGATAAGCTCGGGTTAGATTCTGATTGCGAATCATCTATCACACATAACTTTAATGGGAGTTTCAAGTTTAAACTATCGAATCAGCTTTTAACTTAATCATGCTAATTATTCATATGAGTGTGGTGTCATTCGACATAAAGTTGGTAAGCTGGAGCGCGGAGACATGTCATGTAATTTAATAACTTCACACGAGTATTAAGATTTGAGTTGGATTGAGTTTACATACTCCCGACCAGAACAATAACTAATCCTCAGTCTAATCTCAACAATGAGCCTAGTAAGTGTCAAGCAGGCTACGAGTTACGATACGTATTTAAAAACTATGAATCGTAGACATGAGGAATAGGGCTCAGTGAATTATTTTCTGATGGCTTATGACACGAAAAGAAGCATTTTGCCCTACTTTTTCAATATATTTTGCTAATATTTCACAAAATTTACTAAATGATTTATTATATTTTTGCGATAAAATCGATTTTTTAAACTTTTGATTACGAAATTTCAGTTAAAAATGGTTATTAGCTACAACAAAATCAGAAATGTAATTTTTTATAATATTATCACTGTAGTACATCCGAAAGTCACGAGTCGCCACTGGAGCAAAGCCACAGAAAGGCCTGGGTTAAATTCCTAGACGCGACCGAATCTGTTTCTGATTTTTTCTGATTCAATTTTACGATTTTCAGTCCCGAATATTTTCTTCAATGATTAACATTTTGCTTTTAAGAAGGCAGTAAGCACACTGAGTACATATTTATATTTTGTAAAAAAAAATGAGAGTACCGGAACCGAGAAGATGTAATTAAGATATCCTGAGCACTTCAGTGTTTAAACAAACAATGAAAGATAAAGACGAGTAAACACAAATTAGGTAAAACGTCCAACAGTTGAGTGGCACTTAACTCAATTTCAAGTGTTTTTGCTCTCTCCGTGTGTTTCTTTAATGTTGAAGCATTTAGAAAAGGTGAAACCAAATTCTTTTTCAAATTTAAATAAATAGGTTTACTTATAATTATAGGTTTTTTTAAGGTTCTGTAACAAAAATAAATAACACAACATTGAAAAAAATACGTCTTGCTTAATTTGTGAAGAAAACAAAAAAGCAAATAAGTTTATTTGAAGGTTAAATTGGACACTTAGATTTGAAAGGAAACCAATGCCGTAACTGTCATAGTAGTTACCTGCCTCTTGGTTTTAGCGCATTCATTAGCAAGGGCTATATTTCTCTTACACTTGTCTGGCTTTGTGTACCGCCATGCCATTTGAATTTCATAATGATGATGAAATACAGTTCTGCATACTAAATTTAAGCGAAGAATTGTCAGATTTTTGGACCACGAAACACGTCGTATGTTCTTTTATCTATGGTTTCAGGGTAATTAGAAATAAGTGTTCTTGGGTATGAAGTACCACTATATTGTAGGTTTATTTTAAGAAGTTTCAACAATTCATTTCATTTTATTATATTACTAGTGCAGACCAAGCAGATTTGTGAAGCTGAAAGTGGTTATAACAAATGTTTGATTGAGGATCATTGCCTCTTAAAAACACTGTCAATTTAAGAAACGATCAGAAATTTACATTTCGAATGAACGCGCGCCGGCTGTTAGTAAACTTTACTTCAAGAAAAATTAAGACGTCTGTTAAAAGTTGAACGAAATAAATACACATTTCAAATTAAAATTACTTAAGAAAGTAATTTTAATCTAGCTATTCAATCACCAAACACGGACAAAGCCATTTCAAGCCACGTTTCAATTCTGAATGGTGGTCTTACACTAGGGCCATAATGAGAGTATCTTCCAATCTGAAATGTTCCGCAAATATACTATGTATTATTTTAAATGAGTAATTTGCGAAATAGCAAATTAATGAAATAAAATGTAATTGCGCATACCGGGAATTGAACCCTCGCTTCCCGTTTGTTAGTCGAGAGCCTTACCCCTTACCTAGTTCTCTTTGCCTACTGAAAGACGCAATGGTTAGTTAGTTAATTCATTAAATAAAGGCGATATTGGCAACGAAACTTTGTTTTTTTAGCAGATCTGATTTATCGTATTTTAGACATTTTATATCTGTTGTTAGATCGTGTCGGAATGAATACAAACTTTAGACATAGGTAGATATATTATATAAATATGTATATATATATATATATTTATAAGTAAGTCTTCATGGGCTCCTGATCTAATACCCAACCTGGATCCATTCTCACGCAGCTAGACTTTTTATATCGGCGGTGATTAAGATTTGTTCTGGCCATTATTTGTGGTTTCTTTGCAAAGCCCTCTGATTGGAGGGATCTCCCAACACAATGGCCACATAAACTAGATAAGACCACAATGGATTATCTTCCTGAAATAGACCCTCGATAACTCACCTCCGTATAATGTATTTTATCCCAAACTTTATATTACAGTAACATAATATAATAGATTACTATATTGAATTCAGATTTTATTTTCCCAAATTAAGTAATAAAAACAACAGAAAAAAGATATTTTCTTGATTTTTTTTTCTGTCTCAAACTTTAAGTTCTGTTGGATATGATCTACATTCTAGCGGTCAAAACTTTTCTACAATCTTGCGGTGTCCATCATCAGATTCTCTTCTGATATTCAAATGAATCTCAGTTTTAGTGCAGGCAACTCGGACGTTTTTAATTTATTTTTATTATTACAAGGTTTTCTTTACCCACATCACGAAGTTTGTTCTGATTCGGGTAATTAACACACAATTCATTATAAACATATAAAAGTTATAAATACAGTGAATATATGCCAATGACACGATGCCAACAAGCAGTACACTGTATATTTTATTATATTGTAACATAATGTAATTTTTTTTCAGTTAACCACATCACAAATCGTTTGAACAGCCAATTCAGATTATTTGGGGTGATGGATGTTTTTGTTTGTGTTAAGAAATTATTGAATATGGGTGGTGCCAGGTAAAATTGATGTTTTTTTTTTTGCGAAAGTTGATTTGATTTAGGGTACTTGAAAGGGTTTGTTTATTTTTTCTCTCATATATTGCGCGTGAGGTATTCGGTGAGGTGATGTTTTGACACACTTTTTATAGATGATTTTCATAATTAATAGTTTTTTATCGACTAGTAATTTGTTTATAATCACTAGATGTTCTTTCGTACACCCTTTTCAACATGATTATAATTATGATTTTGTGATTTATTTTAAGTGGTTTTAAGTACGCGTTTGATGTTCCTTCCCACACTGACATTCCATACATTAGAATGTCTTGACAAATAAATATTTTTTAGTTGATTCAATGCCATGATTTTATGGTCAACATTTAAGCAGAGATATTAAATGTAATCTGCATTTTCAATTATGTCACAAGCACAGAATTGGCCACGTTTTCCCGGGCGTCTCTTGACTGCTTCTTCCACCCACTTATGTACCATATTCACCTGAAAATTTCAGCTCATTCGCTTCGCCCGATAAAATTATCTACCTGAGAATCGATTCTGCAATCCAGGCCGCTCGCAATCACCTTCGACAGTCCACAATCTTGTTCTTGAATCTCATCGAAGCTACATAATTACATACTCCAAACGTCAGAAGTCATTCCACACGAACAACGAGTGGGTTGAACCACTCGTTGATGTATAATGCCCAGTACTAGCCAAAAAAAAATTAACGACTAAATTACAAACGCAAACCTATACCGAAGAATATCTTTTTTGAAATAGGTCCAGAAAGTTCTAACAAGTTTTTCCAAAGGCCTATTTCTATGCAAGGATATTAGCCTTTCGGGCGATGAGCACGTTTCAATCTTTGGTCTATTTATTCCCAGTAGTCAAAAGCAACCAAATCTCTCCTTATTTAGTTGGGTGAAATTAAATCAACGCTCTCCTCTCAATCAGCTACCGACTCCATCTCAGTATCCCGAATAGATACTGTGGGCGCGATCCCATACTCGGTGAACTGCCAAATAGCAGAGTTTGAATGAATGCTCAATAATAGATTCTTCACCTTAATGTCAACTTAAAAAGAGTTTCATAGAAATTCATATTATATTTTCTGGTTGGTTAACAATTACAAAAGCTTTTTTAACAATGTTTATAATTCACAATTCTAATTCTAATTGAAACATCTTTAGTTTCCCGACAAGCATCGCCTTGATGGACGAGCACCATTTAACATTGAAAAATTGCTAGAGAGGGCAATAACCTTGAGTAGTTACCAGTTCATGGATAGCCACAACTTCCCATTAAAACCTTTTTTTTCCATCTGCTTCCATTACCCACTACATTTAGATTAACAAAATGAAAACTCTTGTGCGACGATCACCCAAAAATGTTTTTCATAAAATCCTGAAATTACCTTTTTATTACTATTTAACCAGGTTTGTATTGTAACAACAAATTTAAAAAAATGATACCTTAAATAATCTGGATACGGATGATATTTTAAACATATCAAGGGTCTATAGATAATTGCTTGCTACTATGTTTATATAGGGAAGTCTTCTAGAAAGTTCATTTATTTTTTTATTCATTTTCGGGAAATCGACTGCTTACATTTTATCAGTATACATAGTCAAAATTAAAAAAATTATGAATATCTTCCTTGTGACGTTAAAAGATAACATATATAAAAAAAATAATTATTTATAAGAAAATAGTATAAAAAATCGCTCGACGAGTAAAAAAAAAAATATATATATATTTTATGAAGCTTTTTACTGGTGATAATTGAAGATGTCATGTATTGGTGACAAGATATTATAAAAATAATATCTTGTCACCAAAAAATATATATATATTTTATAAAGCTTTTTACTGGTGATAATTGAAGATGTCATGTATTGGTGACAAGATATTATAAAAATAATATCTTGTCACCAAAATATATATATATATATATTTTATAAAGCTTTTTACTGGTGATAATTGAAGATGTCATGTATTGGTGACAAGATATTATAATTGAAGATGTCATGTATTGGTGACAAGATATTATAATTGAAGATGTCATGTATTGGTGACAAGATATTATAATTGAAGATGTCATGTATTGGTGACAAGATATTATAATTGAAGATGTCATGTATTGGTGACAAGATATAATAATTGAAGATGTCATGTATTGGTGACAAGATATTATAATTGAAGATGTCATGTATTGGTGACAAGATATTATAATTGAAGATGTCATGTATTGGTGACAAGATATAATAATTGAAGATGTCATGTATTGGTGACAAGATATTATAATTGAAGATGTCATGTATTGGTGACAAGATATTATAAAAATAAGACAGGATTTAAGATTAATTAAGTTCAATACAAAATTATATGAAACAGCTACAAAAAAATCATTAATTACAATAATAACTTAGAAAAACTTTTTTGGTCAGTGTACATGGATGAAATCTTTAGGAAAATCTGTGTTATGGACACTAGGCAACTTTATGCCAAAAACATACTAACAAACCTCTTCAAACACAAAACTACTTTTGACAATATCCAAACTGCTCGTGATACTAGAACCAAAGGACATAATTTCTTACAAATCCCTTTCGCTAAAACAACCTTTGGCCAGAGAAATTTTAGATATTTTGCAACAAGGCTATATAATGCTCTCCCACTAGCCATTAGACTGAACGAATTTTTTTTGAAATATAAAACAGACATCAAGTCTTGGATCATCAGCCAAGACAGATCTATGATCAAAAATTTTATAAAAATCCCTACATAAGTATGCACTCCAACTAGATGCTGATTAACAAATTTATCATTTATTATTATTATTTATTATTTTTTATCTTTTTCACAATGTCATTTAATGTAATGAAATATTTTATGTATCAAAAAAAATGTAAAAATTAATTCATGTATCAAATACGTCTGTCACGACACAGGTTTATCCTAGTGAGACAGACATCGAAAAAAAAACCTGTAAAAAAACTTTATATTGATAATAAATATAAAAAAAATAAAAATAAAAACACCCACACAGTTGTCATTTATTGATAATATTATATTATAATTAAGAAGCACCCGAGTGTTCAAATATTAATAATACTTCTGAACTCGACAGCCATATTTTGGAAGCTAAACATTCTTTTGATATAGAAAAGGGTCGAGAAAAAATAGCAATGTTTCATACAAACCCCAGTATTTACAAATATATATTTTTACAAACTTTAGAAATGAGAAAATGACGTGTTAATAGAGTGAATTAAATATTCTTAGTAACCAAATAATTTTTACTAACAGCCACCTCCTATATTGGTTTTCTCATTAGTAGTTTTGAGCAAAGGCGTTTTTATGAAGATATTAAATCGTGAATTCAAAACTACATTTATAAAAAGCTACATCTATTTATAATGTTTATATTCTTACCCCCTTACTAAGGGGCGTGTTTTAGATGTTTTGCAGCTGAGGAACAACCATTACTCTACATTAAGGGTTGGTTATCGATTATGTAGATTTTGAAATACGTTTATTAGTACGGCCTAAAATCACCATGAAACAGGCAATTACCTAGTATGGTGATTCAATGTTTAAAAATATCAATTAAATTCCATGTTTTTCATAAACGAATGAATTAACATAAATTAACACTTAATTAGTTACCCCCTCCTTCTAATCTCACTCTTTCCATCAATTAGGTTATTTTGTATCCTGATGAAACATTTTGTATTTTATTTATTTGTTGTTATTTGTATCATTAACACAGTGATTAAAACCAAGTGTTTCATTATCGTTTACTTTAAAATGGTGTCACAAAGAACCTTCAAAATATTTTTATTTAAAAAGTAATTATTAATTTGTTTCAGACCATGATTGAACTAAACCCAAGGAGTGAAAATCTAACGTTTTGTTTTAGCAAATTGAAGTGAAGTGATTATATCATAGTGTTTAGTGGACCGTGATATTTTAGAAGACTAACGACAGAATGGAGGAACTAAGCGTTGTAAGTATAATTATATTTATTTTATAAAAACGAACTTTTGACGAACGCTGTTATCAAATGATCAGAGCTTAACAAACGAAGTTTAGCTTAATTTAAAATTCAGTGATGGGAATGACTTAAATATAGTTTGGAGATATTATGAAGTTGGGATTTATCCCAGGGAATCAACCCAATCAGCGAATATCATAATCCCTGTGGGATGAAACCACGTAATTTGTGGAATATGGGTTCTGAAATGTGATTTCGAAATGTATTCGGTTGAACTCATAATCGAAAGGTCAACCGAGAAATTGATTTATGTAGAGGTAGGTACACATCCTCTGCTAATTGTGTTACCACTTCATTAATGTGATATGTTTTTGGTTTTTGTTTTAATGTGAATATCGCACAGTTCCAACTGTCTGGAACCATTGAGACTATGGCATCGCTAATTAAGGTATGTTGTGAGGCTGAAGGTAGTTGGGATGGGATCTAAATAAGGAAAAGGAAGGTGAGGGAGTACATGGTTATTTAGATCTGGTCACCAAACGCACCACACCATATCAAGGAACGTTTGAATTCTGAATAGTAGTCTTACACAAGGGCGATACTGAGAGTGTCTTTCACTATATATTATTTTAAATTAATAAATTGTGAAATAAAGCAAATTAATTTGAAATTTGAACCTGTGACCTTTGGATTGCTAATCGAGAGCATTACTATATCAGGTTACATGAAGAAATTACACAGGCGTGAAATTACGCACTGACGGAATTATACATGAATGAAATTACACATGGACTGGATTACACCGGTTTAAATTACACATAGTGGAATTAAAAACGCCAAAAAGTACAACCTAACGTAATTTTCGTTGTTTTTTTCGATACCAGTAAGTCTAATATCATGGTGTTTTAAAGAGAGTACGAAAACAGTGTGCTTATATTTGTGAATGATGAATAATTGGAGCAGGTGGTGGATGAGTTTTTGTATTTGGGAAGTATGTTTACGAGAGATGGAAGGCTGATGGAGATATTGAAAGAAGAATAAAAAAAGAGAAGTAACTCAATTCATAGAGGACTCTACGCGGTTGGTATAACAAAAAAATGTCCAAAAGAGCGAATCAGCAGTCCACAGCGGAGTGCTGGTACTTACCCTGATGTATGGCAGTGATACATGTAACTGGCACAGGAGGGACGAAAGTAGACTAAAATAAAAACTGAAGTCTTTGTTATTTGTATTTTAGTTATTTACTACTGTAAACTATTATAACTACTTCTGTTATAAACTGAGCCTGCTCTTAACACAGGAGTTCCTAGTGAGACAGGAACCACACATCAAACATGTTATTAAAGTATTAAGGTCAAACACGACGCTCGTTATGATCTGCGTGTTCGTAGATGGCGTTCATTAATTTAATTGACTAAAATACGCTTTTTGCAAGGTATTACTTAACTATATTAAGTCAAATTATTTGTTTGCGAATTGCCGAATCTTTTAAGAAAAGTATTCAAATACAATATTGGATTGAATCGCCAATACAATATTGTATTTGTATGCCCTTCTTGAAAGAAATTAATTTTTATACAGAAAAAAACTATTTATTTATATTCATAAAACATTAATTATGAAAAGCGTATTTTCATCAAAAAAAATTAACGCCATATATGAACGCGGGGATTATAAAGTACGTTACTTTTAACCTTAAAGATATCAGTTTGATCAAATAGAGCAGTGATACTCAACCTTTTTCTTCTGGGGGCCACATTCATATGTTTGTAAAGCTACGCGGGCCGCAACACTATACTGGTCAGTGTTGCCAACGGTGTGAGCTTGATTCCCCCTTTTATTATTCGAAATCCATGGGGGGGGGGGGTCGTTAGAGAATTTCTGTAAAACATAATAATTCCCCACAAAAAAATTCAAAATGAGTGCTCCCCACGAAATATTTCAAATCCATGGGGGGGGGGTTGTTACAGAACTTTGCTGAAAAAAAATTCCGCACAGCCAAAAGCATCATGTAATTCCCCACAACAATTTTTCGAAATCCATGGGGGGGGGGGGGGGGGTAGCTACGGAATTCCGTTTTCGAAAATTTCCGGCCGCAAAAAATATTAATATCAAATAGAATAGATATATAAAGATAGGTTTTTGTTATGTTTAGTAGCCTAAATGGCGATACATCGCCTTCGTTGGTAGTAACAAGTAACACTGGTAACCATTTAAATTTGGAAATGTCAAAAATTTATGTGTTGCCACGAGCAAAATTATTTGCGCGCATATTTGTCTGTCAAATCTTTGTTTTTTAGAGATAGATCCAAGCTTGTGCAGTTATGGTGTGCAGTAGCAACACTCTTATACCATATTATATTATATAGATAGTATATTATACTTATACTATCCTCTTCGGGTTTCAATGTCTGTACGTCAAAGTCGCAATTAATCTCAACTTAACGTGATATAGAATGCCAGATTTTGTAAATCATGTTCCTGATATTAAATGTATTGAGGGCCGCACAAAATAGCTCGGCGGGCCGCAGGTTGAGTATGACTGAAATAGAGGGTCGTTGGTTGTTTCCTTCAATACATTCCACATCCAATCTAGTTGCGAACAAAGTTTTCTTACTTTTGAAAATGAAGAGATTATTTAAATGTCTGAAATATTTTAATTTAATTAAAATATTTCAATTTAATTTTGTAACTATGTAATTAAAATACAATTATTATTTCAGAAATCGTTCAGAGAACGAGTAATTGAAGCTAAACAAGAAAAATGATATCTTAATGAGTAAAAAATGTTCCAAGAAAGAAATTAACAAAATTATAATTAAAAGGCAAAGTAAATTAAATTAGAAACATTATTTACTGTAGACGATCTTTTTATCTCATTAGAAGATAATTAAGACGCTGTATTTTTTACGTTTACGATACATAATTTAATTTCTTTCAAGGGGTGATTTTTTTGGTCCCATTTAGAACAAACCGTAATACCGTACAATAAATTTACAGGAAGAAAGAACGTCCGAAGATTTGATTTTAATCCTGTCACAAGATATTTAAGATCAAGAGCAAGAACAAGATTGAACATGACTCAATTTGGTCCATTGGATAATAGAGATGAAGATTTTAATCTCATTTCCGAATGCGGTATCAAAGAGAACTCGTTTTAACAATAAAGAAAACTGAATATTTCAATTTTATGTTAACAAGTTCTATTTTCACTAAGGAAAAAAAATTATCATCCAACAGAAAATGATCATCGTGGTGGCTAAATAATAATAATAAATTTAATTTTTTAAGTGAAACTTCTTTACGCGCGTTATGCAATTTCGAGGACCGGAGTAAAACCAACTCATGACCGTCATCAAAAACCGTGATCATTTCGCTATAGGAGCCTAGCCAATATTATATACCTACTTTCGGTCGCTCTCCAAACTCAGCTTCGCGGTCTAGAGGCAAAGCGCCCGATTGTCGTCGTGAAGAACAGAGGTTCGATCCCCGCTTTAACTATTTTTTTTTTCTTTTTGTGATTTTTTTAATAATAATTTTTTTAAAGTGATAAAATGCTCTCGTGTTGCGACTTTTAGATATTTTTACTATATGATATTTTGGTCGAATACGTAATAACCGCGGTCTAGAGGCAGAGCGTTCGACACTCGTTATGTAGGACCCGGGTTCGAATCCCATATTTTTATAACTTTTAATTTTGTTTTATCAACGATTTGTAATAATTTAGTAAAAAATTAGATAAATTTGTTAATTTAAATTTAATTTACTTTAAGCTACCTATATCATATTTTGGTCGAAATATAGCTTACAAATCGTGCCGGTAGAGTCGCTCGGTATTTTGATTAATTATTTTTATTTTGAATCATTAAAATTACTAATCAAGGCCGATAACCCCGCGTCGCGCGAAATATCTCTCCTCGCGGTCTAGAGGCAGAGCGTTCGACACTCGTTATGCAGGACCCGGGGTGGAATCCCATATTTTTATAACTTTTAATTTTTTTTATCAACGATTTGTTTTTTTACTTATAAATATGTCAATAGACAGAAAAAAGAGAGAATGAAATGAAAAGAGAGAGAGAAGAAGACTAAAAGTTTCACTTCCGTCGTGCGTAGGCTTGCCACACACTGTATTTTTTTTCAAGCAGTGATTTTTTTTGGTCCCGTTTAGAAGAAACCGTAGTACCATAGAATAAATTTCCCGGAAGAAAAAACGTTCGAAGATTTTTTATATTTATTGTCTTCCCTGGGATTTCCCGTGCTGGGGATCGCATTTAAATACTATTAAAATTTAGTAGTATTGATAATGTGAAGTAATTATAAATATTAAAGTGGTTTATTTATGGGGTATTATGCCTTGTTGCGCTACCTACTCCTTCAGTCAACGCTTCGGACAGCATTACAGTCGTCATTAGGGCAGATGTGTAAGCATAATTAATTGAAATATTTACAAATCTGCCCTGATAATGGACACTGTAATGCTGCCGGAAAAGTTGGCAAAATAAAGAGGTAGAGCAACACGGCATAGTACCCGAAAAATTAACCACTACAACACGTTTTGTTCTGTCAAATAATAATTTATATTTTCACTTGCGTTTGTTTAAATTTTCATTAAATGATTATCAAGCTTTTATTTATTTAGTAACGGACTATGTCCAATTTCAACAAATTACACGAAGTTAAAAAAACTTTTAGTTCCACATTTTACATTCTGGTTCCCGCGGAGAATAACCAATCATCATTGCCATTTCAATGAACCGAAAATGAAATAATTATTTATATTTGGAAGAACTTAGCAAGTAAATCCTCAAATTGTAATATTTTATCACTGTCGACAATTTAAACTCTTCTTAAACGAAAATTATAAATAGAAAAATCATAAAAGATTCTGTCGCATCTTGGAATTGAACCCAGAACCTGCGCCTTTCCGGGGATATAGCTACTATCTCGATTAAGTTAGCAGCCAATACAAATATGATAGAGTTGTATACATATATAAATAAAATTTTCGTTTAAGGGTCGCTAACATTATCTTAAATGATCAAAGAAAATGAAGTACTACCTACGTAACTTTAAAACAATTTCGATGTTTAACTCACCAAGTTATCTCTAACAGCGTAAATTTTATCTAACTACGTGAGGATTTAAATTCTGTAGTTGAAACGATTTGATCGACATGTTGTGTTACAACAATGATGACAATCCCTTTAAAACGCTTTGCGTTTGGTCTTTTTTTTGAATGATATAGTTAAGCTTTAAGACCACTTGCACTTAATGAACTGTAGCCTACAAAGTTGTTGTCGTTTTCCTTGCGTCTCAGTGTTTCTTGGAGGCCCTGAGGAAAATCGATTCGCTGGCATCTTTTGGGATGCTGAGTGGGGGGTCTTTTTTAATTAAAGGAAGGATGGGAAGTTCTGGGACGGTAAAAGTTATGAGGTTTGGGTAGAAATCTAGAGATCAGTTTGTCAAGAGGTGATGGACATATGAACATATCCCTCCCACTGCGGCGCAAGGCGATGGGTCGAGAAACCAGTTGGGGAGGTCAAAGGGTCTTCCGAAACCAGCCTCTCCCGATTTGGCACGCCACGCAGTTGGAGGGCAGGCGCCTCCTGAACACACCTTACTCAATTAACCTGGGCACACCTACTAAATCACCAACCACTTGGGGTGACTGCGGCAGATGTGTCTGTTATCCAATCAATGTTTCTCGAAGCGGCGGTTCTCAAACCCGCCTCCCAAATTAGCATTAGGTTGCATCATCATAGATGTTTTTCTCTACGAGGTAATTCTTCATGCCACGTTAATTTCGATAACATGTTCGTAACAAGTTCGCCTTCCTGAAGTTATAATACAAAGCTCCCCAAACACAAGGGATTAAAACGTTAAAAACTTCTTATTGCGAATTCTAAACTTGATATTAACACAAAACACGAACATCGTCATAAATCCGTGTTTAATATATTATGAGTCCGTGTTCTCTTAAACTAAGCCAATGAGTATTTTATACAAAATTCTCGCCTATTATCGCATTTATAAGAGAACGAATTTGTAAAATTAAGTTGTGATGTACTTCCTAATGCCCCTTCGGGGAAGTACGCCTGCGGCAATGTGCCGAAATAAATTAGTTTACAAGTTTTCGTTGCTGAGCTGTGTGCGATCGGCATGGTATTAATTCGTACCCAGCAACTGAAAGAAAAGCAAGCAAAACGGTAACAAGACCAGATACTTTGCCAAACTAAGTCCATTGTTGAGGAACGAAAATTCTAAGCCGAACATATCCGAACAATTAAATATAAAATTTAGCAACTTTTTCTTTTTTGTTTTCTGATTGGATTCTAAAAGAGAAGTTAATTTTATTATTTAATTTACAAACATATTATAGATTTTAAAAATAAATGTACTACTAAATAATACTCCTTCGGGACACGGCATCAGTGTCAGCAAAAATATTTGAACAACTGATTTTCAATCAAGACGACTGCAGATGTCAGGAAATAGGTTTTTGTTATATGGCCATTTTTTTTTTTTTAATATTTTTATTTATTTTATAAAATACAGTATAATGTTTAAATTTACATAGTAAGAACATATTTCAATAAAAATTAACATGTTTACCTTTACAAGAGTCTAAAACTCGTGTGTAAAGGGAAAATAATAAAAACTTAACATACATATGTAAATAGAAGAAAAAAAGAATCATAAAAACATATAAAGTGAAGAGATTTTAGTTTTTTTATATAATAATTTATAAAATAATTTAGTGAGATATCATCGTCATTCTAATTCGTTAAATTATTTATTGTAGTGAGGTTAATTTTATTTTTAAATTTATTAAAATCCGGTTCTAATCTCATCTCAGTCGTTAATTTATTAAACCATACCACTCCAGTGTACGTGTAATAGTGTTGTGCAAAACTGGTATGCATTAATGGAGTCCATAAGCGACCCATTGTATTTTGCCTATTGCTCTCGACACGAACCATGGCATGGTGTGACTTCTTATACAGATCTTTGTGGATTTGAAGTAGCGTATTTTTCGTATATGTATTTTTTAGTGATGGGACTTGAAAATCTTGGAAAAGTTGTAAGGTTGGGTAGTCTGATGGTTTTTTTATTAAAATTTTTATTAACAACCTTTGAGTGATTTCCAGCGGTAAAAGTGATGATTTGTAAGCTCCCCCCCACGCAACGATACCATACTGTATTATTGAATGGGCTAGAGCGTAGTAAATATTTTTAAGAATTTTTAAGTTAAGTATATTTCTTAGACTAATAAATATGTAAATGAGTTTTCTTAATCTATTTATGATATTGTTTATGTGAGTTTTCCACTTAAGTTGACTATCTATTATTACACCTAAATATTTAATTTCATTTTTATTTCCTATGGATAAACAGTCATTATTTTGGCAAGTAGATTTTTTTGATATGCATTTTTTTGAATGTATTTTAATATTTAATGTAATAAAAGGGTTTATTTTGTTTATATTAAAAATTATATAATATGTTTTTTCAATATTTAATGTTAATAAGTTTTTATCAAACCATTCTTTTAACGTATTTATATCATTGTTAGCAATTATTTCTAGTTCATTCAATGAATTCGCTTGAAATATAATTGCAGTATCATCTGCATATGAAATGAGTTTTCCTGTTAATGGTAATTTAAAGATATTATTAACATATAATATGAATAGAAGAGGGCCCAATATGGTGCCTTGTGGTATTCCAAAGTCACTTGTGTTCGGTTCACTGAGAGTGTTATTTATTTTTACATATTGACTTCTAGAGTTCAGGAAACTTTCTATCCACATTTTGGCATTATCTATAATTCCTATTTTGTTAAGCTTGTAGAGTAATTTTTTGTGACTTATGCTGTCAAAGGCTTTCTTTAGGTCTATGAATATTGCAAGAGATTTTTTGCCTTTGTCTAGTGCTTGATGTATTTTTGTTGTTAAATCTATAATTGCGTCCTGTGTGCTTATTTTTTCGCGAAATCCAAATTGTTGGTCACTCAATATATTATTAGTTTCAATAAATTTTAGCAGTTGCTTTTTTGCTACCTTTTCAAAAATTTTTGAGATATTTGATAATACTGATATAGGTCGGTAGTTATTAATTTCTTTAGTATCACCTGATTTAAAAATCGGTGAAATAATAGTTTTTTTGTAAATAGATGGAAAGATTCCTTTTTTAAGACTATTATTTATGATATGTGTAATAGGTTTTTTCAAAAAGTTAAGATTTTTTTTCAGAATTTCAACGGTTATCCCATCAAAACCTGGTGCGGACTCAGTTTTTAGGTTTTGTATTATAACAACAGTTTCTTGTTCGGTTATCGTTTCGAATGTTTTTATCGTTTTATTTAATGAAGCTACTGGAATTCCTGATGTGGTGGTATTATCTATGTTGTTAGTAATTTCGTTTGCGAGATTTTTTCCGACATTTGAAAAAAAATTATTGAAAGCATTCGCACATAGTTTTGGGTTATCAGAAACATGCATCATATTATTGTTAATGTGCAGCTTTAAAATGTCACTTGTCTTTCTTTTTTTATCAATTATTTCATTTATTGTTTTCCAAATTTTTTTACCACTGTTACCTGAATTTAACATCTTTTGTTTGTAGAATTCTTCTTTGGTCATTTTAATTAGTGCCGTTAGTTTATTTCTGTATTTTTTAAAATGTAAAATAATCGAATTATTTAGTGGGAATTTTTTTGTAAGTTTAAATAATTTTTCTTTTTCTCTAATGGAAACCACTAGACCATGGGTAATCCATGGTTTAATTTTTTTGAATTTTTTTTTATATATTTTTTTGTGTATTTCACAGCTTGAATCTTTTATATGCTTTTGTAAGGTGTCATGAAATTTTAAAGCACTATTATTTACATCTTCTGTGCAGAGTATAGATTCCCATGTTTCGTGAGACAGTTTTTCATGAAGTATTTGTTGGTTTATCGATATTTTAGGCATGTTAGATTTATTACTATTATTAATGTTTTGTTTTTCTATGTTAAGGTTAAGAATACATGTATGATGGTCCGTTATGTTGTTTCTCCATATTATTGTTTGAAGATTATCAATGTAGTTGGAATTACACCATATGTGATCAATAATTGATGGTATTTGATTATTAAATTCTCTAGTATATTTATTAATACAGGGTTTAAAATTTAAAGCGGTCATCATGTTAATATAATTGTCCTTTTCAATAATGTGATTATTTTCAGCAATGTTAATATTAATATCGCCAATTAGAAAATTATTTGTACATTTATTATTTAAAATAATATTATTCAATTCTCCAATAAAAGTGGATATAACAGCAGAGTGTGTCCTGTATATTGATATTATTTGTATAGGTAGTTTATTATTAATGCTCAGTCTTATAATAATACAGTTTGCATTAGTCATATTCGTTTCAGTAAAGAGTACGTCTTTAAATATCGTCTTCGTGTATATAACAATACCACTATTTTTGTTAATATAATGTGAGCTAAGAAAGTAGTTGTAATTGGGGAGAGTTGGGATGATTGAGTTGGTGTTTAAATGTGCTTCAGTCAGTATGATTATGTCAGGATATTTGTTTAATAAATTTAGGTTTACTAGAAAATGATCAAAATTTTTCTTTATAGATCGTATGTTTAGATGCATTACGGTAAATGAATCTGGAGTCGTTTGAAGTATTGTGTTACAGTCATTAGAGTTGTCGCAAATTACATTTTTTACGTAAAAATTTTTTTCCAGATGTTGAATAATGTAGTCATCCATTTCTAGTTTTAGCAAAAGGACTAAATAATATATAAGCGTTTGATGCATTTTTGTTCAGTGAAGCGAAGGAATATATTTTAAAAATATTATGATATTGGTAATTGTATTGTATATAGTTTTTAAACGGTTGTGAAATGTTTTCTTTAAACACATTTAAAGTTTTGAAGAATTTAAACGATATTATAATTTGTAGTATACAATGAGAGTTTTTCGTAAATGGAAATAAATTGATATGTAAATTATTGGAAATTAATATACAGAATTTTATATAAAGTACTGAAGGTATATTATAGTTTTTATAATACAATCTAACTAGTAAATTAGTTTTATGATATAGTCAGAATTCTATTTTTTCCAAAGCTATTTTAAGCATTCTTTGATAATATGGGCAAGCTTTATTATTTGCTAGGTGATTTGTTGGTATTTTTAGATTGAATCTTTCATTTGTTGTGGCACAATTTTTACATTTTGGAGAAGTTTCCTTATTTTCACAGTCCTTGTAGGAGTGGTCTCCTGCACAGTGCATACACGACATTTTATTTGTTACCTTTTGTAGGCATCTGCTTGATGTGTGCCCAAATTTAAGGCAAAAATAGCATTGTACGACAGGATTTGTGTCTTCCACGTATATTCGCTGATAACCCAGGTTGATTTTTCCTTCTTTTATTATTTCTTTTCTGACTTTGTTGTTGATTTCGACAATGTAGCTAACATTGTCATTAAATTTATTTTTTATTATTTTTTTAATTTCAAATAGGGTACTTCTGTTTAGACCTTGAGTTATTATTTTTATGCCTTCATTCTGGTTGATTATGTCCTCAACAAAGTCCTCTTTATTGTAGTCATTGGAAATTCCCTTGAAGATCATTGTAGGTTGTTTTTTCTTTATTTCTTCTGCATTTGCTTCCCTGACTTCGTTATTTATCATACTTGATAGTTTGTCTACATCTTTTTTTTCGGGACACTTTATGACGAGTCTGTTTGATGAAATCTGTTTTATAGCGTTGATACGAACACCTAATTTTCCCGGCTTGACCTTTTCTTGTATTTTTTTTTTCAGAGTTTCACTTGTTTCACCGCTGTTTTTTGGTGTGATAAGAATGCAGAATTCATTTATTTGCTCCGAGTTTTTTTTATATATTGTTGGCTTCAGCGTCATCTTACTGCTTATAGGTTCTGTTGCGATTTGTTTTTTTTTATTTCAGTATATTCAATTCCGAAGTGTCCTATAAGGAATAATAATTGTTGGGCTTTCCCGGAAATAAAATTTATTTGATCCTTGTTATATTTTTTCTTTTCATCTTGAACAACACTTATCAGTTCATCAATAACTGTCTTAGCTTCATTTAAGTATTTATGAGAGGTTGACATGATTTAGATTTAGTTGATATCTGAATTTATGTTCGGTAGTGCACCAGCTTCCCCTTTTCGTGACAGCGACCGCCTAAGTAACGTGCCCGTAAGCAGGTATATACTGTGTGTTATGTTTACACAATACACATTTATGCGCAAACTGAGACGTTAGAACTGTCGATGAATGTCACAATAATAATATGCAGGTATTTTTCACAATTTTGAACTGTTTGTTTGTTTTAACGGTTTATTTTAATTGAATGTTACAAAAAAAACACTTGAGATTACGTCTGGCACTTTCTCCTAAAGATTTTTATAATTTTCACTTCACTTAGATATGTTTATCGCTTGGTAATTTGATTTTTTTTGTAACCGCTGAACACAAACATCCGCGTGGCTCAACGATTGACAATTTGGATGCCATATATCCTCTCTGCATACTTATTTTACCAATGAGTACGTACCTACAGCCGACATAATTCTTTGGGGGGTCAATTGTTCAAGGGGTTAACTGGCAGAGGGATCACTGCCCGTGGGATCAACTGTCGGAGGGACAACTGTCGGAGGATTCGTGGTAGAATCATTTTTCATCAGTGCACATATTTTGATAAAAGGCATACACTTTGTATATGACTAAACACTGTTTTAACGCTGATATTAATAATAAAAAAAATGTTTTTGTTATATTACTCCTTTAAGTTTTGTTCATATTACTCCGCTGTGTAAAACATCTGTGTCTCAAGCAAAATCATATTAGTGTATAACATATTAATTAGTATTGTTAAGTAAAGATGTTGTATTTTATTGATAGGATATTACATCGAACCTATTCAAACATTCATTGAATGGTCTGTTCAGAAGTTAATTTCCCATTTAATTGAGCATTTAGAACAGTTTCCGGCAAGAAATTTACCAAGAAGTTTGTCACATCAGAACTAAACTTACTACAATAGATTTTGAAAATAAATAATGGTGCTGAAAAAGCAGACTGAATTATTTTGTAATAAATATCTTCCTAGAGCGTGTTTCAGGATGGTGTAGCAATATTTCAGCAGTTGGCTATTCTCGATGTTCTAGAAAAAATCCAAAACAGAGCAATTATTATTCTACTTTCCAAATTTGTTTGAAAGTTGTCGAAAACTTGCATTGTTTTAGTAGCTTTACAATTACTGCTGAATTAGTAGCGTGACTTACCAACCCATTCGCGAGAAAAGTTTGTGCGTAGCCAATCAGTTGTTAGGTTGCAGTCGGTAAAAAGTTTTCGCATTTAGCTAGCCATTGGTAGCGGGTGACATAATGTTTGCCATGAAAATAAAGTATCGGAAATTAATATTTTTTCCTAAAGTTAACCAACCTGAAAACTATCCTACCATCCTGAAATACGGTGCATGCTTGTACCCCTTGTGCATATGATTTCTAAGATTTTCTACAACCTTCATTCGGGGATTGCAACCCTGATCAAAAACAAATTTAATCTCAAATAGTCACAGAGAGAGGTCGTATGTACTTCGTTGACGATCTTCTAATTTCCTTCTCACATGTCTTGTTTGAAAACGTAGAGGACAGAAGCTACTAGAACGATGACGTCACTAACGATGAATCTTTCTTTATACGATTACTAAACTAACCCGGGATTTTGGCATAGTTTTTTTTAAATCAGATGTAGACAGTAATTTTCCTATTGTAAGCAAAATTTCATCAAAAGTGTCAAAATTCTGCTTCGAGGGATGGGAAAAGGGGCTGCATTTAGACAATGACCTTAGTCTTGTTCAGAAGATCATGTTTTTTTACATTAACCCCACACGGGAGGCCCTGAGGAAAATAATTTCTCTCTGGGTCTATGTCATCTTTGAGGATGCTGTGTGGATGGTCTTTTTGAGGATAGTAAGGAGAAGAAGATATGAGAAGGAAAAGGTAAGAGGGGTGGGAATGAATCTAGGGATCAGTGTTCAGGAGTGACAGACAAATGAATATATCCCTCCCAATCAGGCGCAAGGCGATAAATAATAAGAATAATAATGATTGGATTATTTATATAGCGCTGTATACGTGAGAAAATGGACAACATAAAGAGCACTGAAGCACTGAACCCTAGGGGACTCCAAAAGTGATGGTTAAATAGGCAGAGTTTTTACCTCCCGCTTGTACAGATTGGGTTCGGCCACAGAGGTATGATTTTATCTTAATAATTTCACCACCCAGTCCAAAAGTTTTTTCCAGTCTATCGATCAGGAAATTGTGGTCGATATTGTCAAATGCTGCACTCAAATCTAATAATGATAGCAAAGCTGGTTTACCTGACTTATTTGCAAGCATTTGACAACACGCGCATAGTCCAGTCTCTGTAGCTCCGTACCTTCTATTAGCTGACTGGTAGTTTGACAGCAGTTCATGTTTCATCAGATAGGCGGTTATTTGCCTGAACACATTTTTTTCAGGATTTAAATTTTAGATAAATTTGAAACAAGACGATAATTACTTAAATCCACAGAATCTAGTTGCGGTTTCTTTAAAATTGGTGAGACAAGGACCCTTTTAAGCAGTTGGGGTACCTCGCCTAAATCAAAAGTTTTGTTGTACGGGTAAACTAGGAAGGGTAATACATGTGTCAGACACTTTTTGAGAAGCCACGTTGGAATTGGATCTAATGCACCTTGTTGTTCACTGGGCGTGCATTCCAATTTGCCACTGCGAGACGTCGGGTTTGTAAATTTGCATGGCGCTGTAAGGATACGTCTCTTATTGAAATTTTAATCTCATCTGTCTTCCCATAGTCAGGATTGTAAGCCACTTGTTATGAGTCACTAGCTATGAAACTAAGTTACCAGACAAAAGTAATAAGTTATAATTCTAAGGAATAAATTAAATGCATAAATTAAGTTGTTAAGCGCCCTTGAAGTGATTTTCTCACGAAAACGGCGCTATACAAATAATCCGATCATCATTATTATTACTGTACTATTTTTTCCTGATTTATTGTTACGATTTCGTCCTTCTAGACAACCTTTAAATCTAATTTCCTTGGCAGTGTTGCGATTTAGGTTGTAAAAGTCAATTTCTGCAGCCGCCAAAGGTTTTAATGCCACGCAAGTGTTTTTTAAACCTATTAGTTCTGCTCTGTCGTACAAAATCACCATACTGATGCCATAAACTAAACCAGCTACCATACTTATATTATTAAATACATATTGCCAGTAACACAAAAACAAAAACTACTGGTCAACCCTTGCTCTTGACCCAGCGCCGGAAGGGACAAAACATGTGGTCAATGGTCGATGGTCAGGTCACAAATTATTCGGTCTATGTCACTGTATTAAGAAACACTGTAAGATTGATTTTAAAATTGTAACACAAATTATTCTAAGATACCGAATTACGTCCACACTAGTTACTTATTTGGAGTTTTTTCACTTAACCCAAAAATGATTATGATTATTTTATGGTATTTATACACCATAAAAATTGAGAATTTCGAACTACAAGCGATGCAATGAGAATGCTCGGTTTTATTTTGAGAATGGGGGCAAAGTTTTAAAATGTGTTAACTTTAAAACATCTATATTGCTCATTAGTACGAAGTAAATTAGAATATAATACAACAGTATGGTCACCGTTCTACAAAGTCCATTCTCAAGCCTTAGAAAAGGTACAAAATAAATTTCTTCGGTACATCAATTTTATAATGAATATTTCCATCGCATTTATAAATTATAATAACTTACATACCGAATCCAAACTTCTCAAACTATCACATAGAAGAGTTTTAACTGATATATTATTTTTATTCAAAATTATCAAATCTCTAATTGACAGCCCTGAATTATTGGAATTAATTTATATGAATGTGTCTGCCAGACAAACTCGAAGCAAAGACACTTTTAAATGTAACAATAACCTCAACACTAACTACTATATGCATTTACCAATTCCAAGCATTCAAACAAACACTGAACTTTTTAATATATTTGGTGTTAAATAATTTTGTGAGTCTCAAAAGGCAACTAATTTCAGACCTATTTGGTAGTTATTAATTTGTATTATTTATTACCTAGGTTTTTTTTTATAAAGTCTTGTTTAGTTTATTTGTTATATTTTTTTATTAATGACTGTATGCATGTATTTGTTTTATAATACATATCAGTATATTATATTGGTGTTAATAATTTATTTATTTTTTATTTACTTAACGAGTAAATTATTTCCCTGTTTTCAGTCTTACTGGTTTGCCACAAACATGAATAATTATATGCGTATACGAATGTACAATGTACATACTAACTTTTTTTTTTTTTGTATTAGGCAATTCACCCTAAAGAGACATACTAACTTTATATTTTTGTTTATTTACCATATTAGGTTTTATTATTTGGATTTGATGTTAACTTAGTATTAGCATTTTTTTGTATATAGTTATGCTATTATCCATGTATTATGTTACACTTACATACATAAATTGTCAATTTCCTATGTAAAAATCCGATAGGGCGTAAATGAGTAATAAATAAATATTTTTGATACAAACGAAGAGCGATTATAAAACGCTGCTGGCTGCCACGATGGCGCCTGCGACAAAAAGAGGTGTTTGTTATCCAATAAATGGTTCCCGGGGCGGCGGTAGGTACTCCAGCCCGCCTCCGAAATTGTATGTATGCAAAATTTCGCCATTCTTTGAATAAAACTGTAGATTTGTCTAAAAAATAAACATTTGTCCAAAAGACAAAAATATGAGCAAAAAACAAACATTTGTCTAAAAAACCCACACTCCTTTTTTCTATATATTGATGGCATAAATTTAATATATCATATCTAGAAACTGAAAATTTACAAACCTTGGAAAATTTGATTTAGTTTTATAAAAATAGGTTTTACTGCCATCTGTTCGAGGAACGAACAAGGGTTGGGATAGCCGTATTTTGAAGGGCTATTCCACACAGATAAAGCATGGATAAAGCCTATGGCTTATGAGAGGCGAATGCGATAACACAATTTGTAAGGTTAATTCACAGTCAGCTTACCGGGTGGCGAACTAAATCTGCATCTCGAGAATCATCTGTCAGCACTGGAACGGTGATCTTTGTACGGTAGCACTCGTTATGTTGAATTGGATTGCGATAGTTGCGATAAAATACGTTTAAGGGATTATTTCGATAAATAACCGGCGAGAGTACACACATTGGTTTTGACAAGACGAACGTTTCGATGCGATTGTACGGCTCACGGCACTCCGTGATTATAGTTGTGACGTGTGTGAATTCAAACTGTACAGTTCAAATTCTGACCATACTATTCGTCAGCACACGGCCTGTCAAAAGCAAATCGGCGTGACGGAACAGCCATCTATATATTTCTTATGTAAAAACAACATATATTTTAATCACATCTTCGGATTTACCGGATCTGCCCTGATGATGGACACTGCAACGCTGTCCCAAACGTCGGCTAAAGAAGGAGTTAGCGCAACACGGCATAACACCTCAAAAACAAACAATAAAAAATATATTTTAATACTTTACGTTATTGATTTAATAATCGCATAATTTTATAAGACTAACCTTCTCTTACAAATTTTGTTCATGAAGTACTCGAGACTTCAGTCACCGTCTTCACAGCTCTGTCAACTGCTTGGGTATGACACTGCAGATGTAGAGAGACAATTTACTTGTGCTGCTAGTAACAAATTTTCGGGGTGTGCGAAGTAGCTATTTCTTTCTACGACTTATTCAATTATCATGGTTTTTAGTGTCTAGCGCTACCTACGCTGAGATTAACTTTCAATGGTAACGCGCTCCTTCTTTACAAGTGGGTTTAGTTTTAATGTTGAACCAAGTAGTATCATAAAATTTTCTAAGATAGTAAGATTTTTTGAAGAAACTTCGGTTAAGACATAAAAAATTCGGTTATCACACGTAACCATCTAGATACATTTTTCCTGGAGATTTGTTGTCTAAATCTTTAGAACATTCCCCCACAGTAACAGAATTTAATATTTTTACAAATATAACTGATCTGTACTCAATCAACTCTGTATCAAGTAAATAATTCAGAATACTCTCCAACAATTTTCTGAAAATGGCTTTTTTCATAGTTTTCTAAAGCTTGTCGCATTGTCCCTGAATACGTCTAAGGCTACGATTTTTATCGTCAAGCAAGCAAATTATCCACTTTGATGGTTTATCCGAACGTTTTTAAAAAATCTTATTATTTTTCCATGTTTTCCAATGATCACGTTAGATCCCTCACATTCAATAGCCAACTAAGAGTGCAAGTGGTTTTATTCCTTCAAAAAATAATCGATAGTTATAAATCATTTTTTTTTATTGTTTTAAATATAACCCAAATAAGTAGAGTCTGGTTCTTCTATCAATGAAATATTCACTTCTAGGATTCATTCTCCGAAATGTTTCCCCCTTTGTTCATGAAAATTAATGTTTTATCTTTCCGGCCATCAAAATATGTTGCGGGTATTTGGAAAACTCTGCCTTTTGTGAAATATTTTCTCTTGCTTTCTTACGTTTTCTACGGGGCTTACTTTTGTCAATAAGTGGAACATTACGTCTGACACTCCATATCTATCACAAGTTTTAGACAGTAGTTTGAGGCACAACAGAAGAATTGAAAACATCATTTGAAGCAAGAGACGTTGAAATATCGCGCTTGCGCTTTGTGTAATGGGTGCTCCTCACACACTCACCAAACGCCTCATCAAAACTGGGACGTTTAGTACACGAATTCTTAAATGCAAAGTATATATATCAAACATGAATAATGATGTTGTTACTTTAATAAATAGCATTATTTGAAATATCAAATAGAAGATACTTCCAGCTAAATGAACACCTGTGAGTTCGATGACTCTATTTTCTAAAACGAAATCGTAAGATTTATAAAGGCGAAAGGCTGTTACTAGGCAAGGTATTATTGGCAATATTACCTGCATTAAAACTGAAAAACATGTTTTTGCAATGAGTCACACGCACACCTGTAGAAGACATTATGAATACACAACATTCAATTTTTAAAACTCGTCTAAGCAACACCTAATAACTTGAAATTACAATTCCTGTATTCGCCTCTATTCCTCCATCACTATGATTACAACTATGTGCAACGAGCTATTTACTGCCAGCACTCTATCAGCTGAGCCAGACGTATCTCTCATCATTACAATAGTGGGGCGTCTCCGTGTGCCGTGGCCCTTATAATTAAATGATGTAATTAATCGCATTAGAATTTCGAAATATTTTAAAACCTCGTTTTGACACCATTTTGGCACATTTATATCGGTATTAGTATTGAGAAATAACATGTTTTTTAAATAATCCACCTTATTCTAAGCCCCGTTTCTACAAACGTCCATTTATTTCCTCTCACCACTTGAAAACAATTTATTTTTCTATGGTCTTTTGCTAAAAGTTTGAGGGTCGACTTTTTCCAGTATTAAGTTTAGACTAACAAAGTTCTTTAAAAAATATAAAGTTTTTTACCCAAAAGTACCGAACTCCTTCCTTAACCAGAATAAAAGATTTACAAGTCGACGATGTTATTGACAATATTATGGAATTAATGTTAAAACAGACACTGTTAAAAAGGTTATTTTTCTTTATGAAGTTCGATACTTTTAGAACTTGATCATTGCAAATGTAGAGATCCGGGAAGCATGCGAGGGATGTAATGTAGAATATTAAGAAAGGGTCGCTAAGATGATTTGGAAATGTAGAACGGATTAAGATTAATATTGAATTGCAGAAGTCGGAGACACCCGAAGGAGACAAGGCACGATTAAGTGAACTAAATACTTGAGTCAGGACATGTCCAGAGTAAAGATAAAAATAACAGAAGGGTATTATATAATGTATGAAACGATTTACAAGCGTGTATGTTGCAAGTAGCGGTCAGATAATAATTCCGTGTTGCCAACGTAAAAATGAATTCACGAACGGAACACGGTCGAACAAATATTTGATTTTTTATTTAAATTAATGATATAAATCACTGAAGAAGTAGATAATAGGTACTAATAAATCTAAACAAAACATGAAACAGAACAAGACACAGAAAAATAAAAAGATAACGGTCACAACTAGTAATTAGTATGTAACCCAGATAGTGTCTCAGATAAACATTTCCGATTTTTATTTACAAGAGATCCTGGTTTCAATTATGGTTATGACCGTTATCTTTTTTATCTTTCTGTGTCTTGTTCTGGTTCATGTTTCGTTTAGAATGAATATTATTATCTTCTTCTTCAATGATATATTACATAGATGGATATAATATAGATATAATTATATACAATATCACGCTCCTATGCGACGGATTCAACAGCTAGGAAACAAATACTACGATGTTGTTGATATATTTAGTACATCAAGTTCAATATATAAGCATTCCCTGTGGACCTAGTGGACCTGATGGAATACCTGCCCTGGTATTGCAGAGGTGTGCTGCGGAAATAGTTCCAGTTTTGACAAAGCTCTTCAAAATGTCCCTGAAGTGTGGCACTGTGCCCTCTGGTTGGAAAAAAGCGGTAATTCACCCTATTCCCAAGAAAGGTGACCGCTCCAACCCGGCCAACTACCGCCCCATAGCGATCACATCAGTTCTGTCCAAAGTGATGGAACGTGTGATCAACGACAAACTGCTCACATACCTCGAGAAGAACAAAATTATCAACGACCGTCAATACGGATTCCGGCGGAACCGCTCGTGCGGTGATCTTCTCGCGTATGTGACGCATGTTTGGGGGCGGTGCCTGGAACGTCACGGTGAGACCCAAACGGTCGCACTAGACATATCCAAGGCCTTTGACCGGGTCTGGAACCGAGGACTTGTCAACAAATTGCATTCTTACGGACTTCCCGCATCCCTGTGTACGTGGATTGCTGACTTTTTAAGGGATAGGTCGATTCAGGCGGTTGCTGACGGTTTCACCTCTTCCTCGCACTCCATAAATGCTGGCGTCCCACAGGGATCGGTTCTGTCTCCGACTTTGTTTTTGTTGCACATCAATGACCTTTTGACATGTGCACCGATTCATTGTTACGCGGATGACAGTACAGTTCATGATAGCTTTTTGTTTGACAGGCCCCCAAAGGGCACACAAACTCCAACGGCTCGGAGGGCTTTGAAGCAGAGAATGGACGGTTTTCTCGAGAGTATTTCCTCCTGGGGTAAAAATAATCTCGTCGAATTTAATGTTTCAAAGACCCAATCCTGTCTGATTACGTCTAAAAGGGATCCAAATGATAATCTAGTCTCCTTCAACGGAAGCAATCTTCCGAACAGGCCTTCCATTGATATGCTTGGTGTAACTATAAGTGACCAGCTCAGGTACGGGGGCTCCATCGAGGCCAGAGTAAATTTGGCCTCTCAGAAGCTGGGCGTACTGTACAGGGCCCGCAGATACTTTAATAGTACCCAACTGCTCACCCTGTACAAATCGCAAGTGCGCCCTACTGTCGAATTTGGCAGCCATCTCTGGTCTGGAGCCCCAAAATACCTGAAAAAAACCCTTGACTCTGTGCAGAAACGGGCGGTCCGTTTGATAGATTCCCCAATCTTAACAAACGGACTGCAATCTTTAGAGCACAGGCGTCAGGTAGGTATGCTGTCCTTGTTCTATCGGTATTACAATGGAAGATGCTCTGAGGAACTAGCGTCATTGATCCCTTCGGCACCGGTGCGTAGTCGGGATACACGCCAAACGCGCGCCCAACATTCGTACACAGTTGACACTTGTCACATGAGAACGGGTCGCTTCTACGATTCGTTCTTAAGTTCAACAGCTCGGCTGTGGAACGAACTGCCAGCCTCTGTGTTTCCTCCCTCCTACAACATGGGACTCTTCAAGACCCACGTTCACTCCTTCCTCTCCACAAAAAGACCCTCCACACAGCATCCTCAAAGATGACATAGGCCCTGAGGGAAATTATTTTCTTCAGGGCCTCCTGTGTGGAGTAAATATAAAAAAAAAAATAAAAAAAAATTCCCTATTGAAGTTTTTTTCATCAAGTAGTTGAATATTTTAATAAAGGTATTTAATTTGATTTGACTAACACATAATAATTTTGTCAACTGAAACAGAAAAAAATATTTTGGTTTTTTTATGTTTTGTGCCTTCATGCTGTATAGATCAAGTTCAGTGATATTTTGACTTTATATTTATTTTTCTGCAATTGTTTTAAATAGTCGTTTCCTGCACTATTTTCATGTATAATTTCGTAAATATTTTTATAAATATGTATGTAAAAGCCTTAATAGGCGTGAAATAAATAAATAAATGACATTCAAAGTAAGTTAAAATAAAAAGTAGTTCTTCATAAAATGAAGTTCTTTAGTTAGGAAAAGGTATTGAACAAACGTACTATTTAAGATTGTCCGTGCGTGGCGTGAGTGCTTTCGTGATTTGAAATTGTATTTCTGTGTTCTTAAAACTATTAAATTCAAATTGAAACTAATGTATAAATCATACCAGCGATAAATTATATACAAAAATATTTAAATAATTAATAATTCCTTATTTCAAATACGTTTTTCTTTTGTTTAAATTTTGACAGATCTAAATCTGAATAATTGATGATTTTTAAAGTTTACTATTAAATTATTATTTACTATTTTTACGATTAAACAAACTTAGCCTAAACATAAAAAAAACACATTACATACTGTTTGCAAATAAATGTAAGTCTTAATATAAGTCTTGATAATAACCGCCTTGAAAGGGCTGATGTTACAAAATATCTTGGCCTTTTCATTGATTCACAACTCACATGGAATCACCAATTTAAACATGTTCTATCCAAAATTACTCCTATAACTGGTGTTTTATATAGACTTCGCGGGTTACTTCCTCCCTCTCTATTAAAATCGATTTACCATGCTATGATTCACTCACATCTAATATATCTCGCCGGAATCTGGGGATTTGCTACAAAAAAAAAGATTTCAGAAGTCCAAGTCGTCCAAAGTAGAGCCCTGCAAAATATTTTCAGTTTACCTTGGGACACACATGTCAAAGACATCTACAGAAACACCCAAATACTTCATTTTAATACCATTCCCACTTTTGAAATAACGAAAACTATATTACAAGTAATTCAACACTCGGCACATTCCAACACTACACTCTATTACAATTACGACGTACACCAACACAACGCAAGAAATCACAACAAACTACATATACCAAAAATCAAATCAACAAAATATGGACTAAGATCCCTAGAATACATAGCTCACACAAAATATAATCAACTACCCAACGAGATCAAATGTGCAAGTCAATGTAAAAAGACCCAAACTAACATGCTCAAACTTCATCTTATTAATGACTATCTGAAATAATAATGTTGTGTATGTCCCATCATATGTCCATTTAATACATACAGCTATATGTTTCATGTAATGCGTATAATTCCCGCAATGAGTTTATTAACTCCTGGGAGTACAATGCTTTATATAATATACTATATTCTGTATTGTATACTTTTAATAAAAAATAAAAAATACTAGCGGTGTTCATTCGATAGGTAGGGTTGGTAATGAGTCGGTAAGGATATGAAGGCTGGTTGTCTCTTTAAATACTCAAAAAACATAATTTTCAATATTAAAAAAAAACACTTTAATTTAGAGTTCTATAAAAATTACGTTTATGGGATTTAGCACACTTTTATAGGCCCAGATGTACGTATTGATTTCCAAAGCTTCGAGCTATGAGAGAAAATAAAATATTGCAGCTGTTGTCAATGTAAAAATTTCCCAGGGCAAATGAAACAAAGGTGATCTCATTATCATAAAGTTCCAAAGCAAATAGTTGTCCCATAGCGAATATGCTAAGTACCAACTAGCAAATGCTATTGCAAAGTAAATTAGAGTGCAATGCTGCGTTTATTAAGTAGTATCAAGGGAGTTGCTCAGCAAGGTGTCTGTAGTCTGCAGGGATTGGAGATGGTAGAACTAACTAACTTACTTACCAACTTACACGATGTACCCTGTCTCAAACTTACCCTTATTAACTCGGTTTTGATGTGGTTAATAAGTTTATTCAGAGATTTCCCCAGAGTTGAGGGATCGACAAACCGCGGCTCGCGAGCCACATACGCGATACTTTTTTTCATGCCGATTCCTATATCGGGACACATGAAAAATCTGTCACCTGTCACTTGCTAACTGTGTCACGTGCTTGGTAGTTATCCGATCGATGTTTTGTTTAACCGTTCGTCGTTTGAACCTTTATTATAATGATTTTTATATGTACCAATGCCTTGGAAAAATATCCTACCTGATCACCGTATCTTGATCGATAAGATATTCCCGTAGAACAAATATTTTACATATTGCAAAACCCCTCGATCAGTGAAATCAGGCGTCATGAGATAAACATTTTAAATGTAAGACGCTGTCTGTCCTGTAGCAGCAAAACACCTCGAACAGTGAATTCAGGCGCCACGAGTTACGCATTTTAAATGCAAGGCTGTGTCTGTCCTGCAGCAGCAAAACACCTTAAACAGTAAAATCAGGCGTCATGAGATAAACATTTTAAATGTAAGACGCTGTCTGTCCTGTAGCAGCAAAACCTCGAACAGTGAATTCAGGCGCCACGAGATACGCATTTTAAATGTAAGACTGTGTCTGTCCTGCAGCAGCAAAACACCTCAAACAGTGAAATCAGGCGCCATGAGATTAGAATTTTTTCAATTAATTCTAGGTCATCGAAAATATAATATCTAGCTCATTATGAGTTATAAAAACCATGAAATATCTATAATACTTGAATTGTCCAAACATATACAGCACGCCATAAATATATTTGATTATACATTTTTAAATTAGAATAGAGTTGAGAAGTACCTAATTAATAGTTTTTAATAAAATATTGTGCCGCAAATAAAAGGTAACTTTGTAGCACACATTTTCCAAGCCTTAGTGAATTATTTTGTTCATTGTCGGCGTTTGTCGCTTTTTCGTCAATAAAGTATAAACTCCATTACCAAAAGCATATCATCATTATATTTATAAGCTCTCGTGTTTTCTCGTTATTTTTATACTGGCATTTATTTTATTATTATCGCAGATCCGTGAAAAATTACATATTATATGGGATATTACCTCTGAAACTGAAATGAATGTTCACAAAGAATATAAAAAAAATAATGTCCCTGTTAACGTAAATTTAGGGGTTTATTTACAACAGTAGCTCTTCGGAAGTTTTAAACAGTTTAGAAGGCAATAATGGTGACCATTTATTATATCACTAACTATCGTAAGAACGGCGGCATAAATTCATTACATGCACTGAAAATAATAAGAATTACCTATGTGTTTTTGAAATTTTTTAACGTTTCGTACTTATATTTTTTAATTAAGCTGCTTCATTCTTTCATATGTTTATTGAAAAAAATAATCTATTGTGATACTAATAAAAATACTTTCTAATACTAATGGTAGAGTAGGAATGTACTTGTGTTAAATCTACCCAAACAAAAGTTTTTGATTCGCTTGGGATTATAACTTTTAATATCTTGTGTTTCTTGTATACACGAGTAAGTTCACCTTACATAGCCTTAGAAAGTTTACAATAGGTAATATATTTATAAACTATATTATGTTCGTTGGTTTTATTACTCCGTGTATTAAAGCTTTGAGATAGTTTCCCTATTGTCTGAATCAGCGGTCAGCAACCTTTTTGCCTCCCACCTCTTCCTCCTAACCTCCAAAAAAAAAAAAAAAAAGGTTTTTTCAGCGAAGCCAAAAGAAAAAAAAAATTAAAGTTTATAAGCTACACAAAGGTTGGTCGCTAGAGATGTCAAGGTTCAAACAGTTTTCAATTATTAAATAGAAGAGGGGAAAAAAACAAGCAATTAATTTAACTAATATAAATTAATTATCTTTTATTACTTGTAAGTAAATTTAACTTTGATAAAATTCGATAAAACAAAATCAAGGCGACTTTTTGGCGACCCCATATTTGATAGACCCCGGGATTAGGACTGCTGATCTCACTATAGTCGAATTCTTAAATACCTTCATTAGGTACAGTATTTTATAGACCAATGGATATTTAGTTAAACGCATTTGGGAGGAGTCGTTACTTTCTTTACCGTATAAGTAGGTGTAATTTGTCCGGGTGAATACTCTGGGGTTGTGGTGACTATATTGTATTCTCCCAGGGTCAAAGAGTACATCTAAGGAAAGGTGCGAAAGGATGAAATCAATAAAATTTTATCTACACATTTACATAAATGGTGGGTAGGTAGATGGGTAATACGTGATCCGCTGTGGAAAGACACATCTAGTTAGCCCTTTATTCTGCCCTAAGTATTTATGCCAGGAATAAAGAATACAGACAGCAATATTATGTTTTTTGTTTATATTTAGATACAGTAAAATGTACGATTTTTTTGGGTCCACAGTATCGTACGCTTATGCTTTGTGTTTTTTTGGTATAATCACTTAAGACGTCGGAATAATACATGAATTCGTCTGCCTGGAAGCAGTGGGAAATGGTACTCTAAATTGGTAACTATTGTTAGGTGGGATAAAGGATACCATGGTTTACAGCTACGTTTTGATTTTGCACAGTGGGTGACTCCGGATTGAAGTGCATTGCTTCTGTGTTGAAAGTCAGATTTTCAGATTTCAGTTTCATATTGGATAAGTGCTAACAATTTTTTATTTCATATGATCAGACACTTCAAAACTATAATTTTGTAATTACCGCTTTTACAAAAACAATAATTTTGTAAACACCACATTTAGGAAAACAGTAACTTAGTCAATACCACTTTTATAAAAACGATTATTTAGTAAACATCACTTTTATAAAACAATAACTTGCATGCTTTTCTAAAAAACAACACAACAGGAAACACCACTTTAACAACAAAACAATACTTTGTCGGGCCATGTCAAGGGTCGGAGTAAAAGAAGAGTATGTATGAGATGTATGAATGTGAATGAGGCAAGGAGTGTGGATAAAGACCGAGTTGATTGGTGGCCTTTCCTCTCTGCCTACTCCTTGGAGAAACGGTATGATGTGTAGATAGTTAGTTGGTTAATAACTTTTATTTTTATTTTAACTAATTGTTATATTTTAAAATAAGATTGTTTATTCCATCAATACAAAAACCGTCAAGCATAAGCAGAAAACTTTAATGGGATATAAATGTTATTAAATAGGATTAAAATAAATAAACGCAATTTCGCCTTTTTATCACTAATCTGGCAAAAAGTGTAAAAAATGACTGAAATATTACGTCTTTTGAAAATCTTTTTTTTAAAAGGCAAACCGGCTAACATCGTTCGATTACTTATTCATCACTATTTTCGCTAAAGCTTCCACCGAGAGCTAGAACTTGTGTGATTATTTTTATTTATATGTGAACGTTTGATAATTTGTCCAACAGATTTTAAAAATCGATATATTATATTAATTACACGGAAAGTTTTCAGAGAAAGATTTTCATAAGACGTACGTTCAATCAAGACACTGAAATTTTAAGAATATAATATTTTCAGTAGTTTTTGACACTTTTTGACGGATTTTGAGAAAAAAGGAAAAAAATATGATTTTCGTATTCATAAATCCACAGGTTGCCGTATAAAGACATATATATATATCGATTTTTTAAAGAATTTTTACACTAATATGGATGATATAAGGCGTCTTATTTGCCATTACAATACCGACATTTGATTTTTGAAATGTCACTCCAGCCTATTATGTATTCTTAATATTCAAGACATTGGATTGAAATAAAAAAATATTGTTATTAAATAACTCAAAATGAAATGTTTTTTGACTCCTTAAATAACTTCCATTAAGAACTTTTATGTGAATATTACTTAGACAATGAATGGTTTCAAGCTTTTTATGAATAATTTTGTGTAAATATATTAAGTCAGTTGATCGTCTCCTTTTTTCTAATGTGAGAAATTTAAAGTATTGTAGTCGTTCCTCATACGATTGGATTAGGGTATTTAATCCACCTTTGAAAGATGATAATCCTAGAAATAGTATTTAGATTTGTTTGCTATAAGAAAAAGTTTAAATGGCTTACCTCTCATTATTCGCGGAAAGCATGTTCTACTATTCTTTTTTCAGATATAAAAACGGTATGGAATGACCAAAAAACAAATAATAAGGTACTCCTAAAACTCTCAACACATGAAAAGTAAAACTAGATATTATGTTTTTTGAGATAGAGATTGAGACGGAATATTTGAACTTCTCTTTGTCCTGTGCGAGAGAACTTTATATTTTCGGGACAGCAATCTCTCTTGCGTTGCCTTAAAAGTTTTCAAATGAAAGTGAAATCCCGGGGCACTTGAAACAGAGTCGGGCAACGGCTGGGATACGGGAACAGGCCCCGGGCGCCATATTAAAAGTCTTGATTAGTATTCTATAGATATCGAGTATTCCGATCAAGTGAAATCATTTAAATTATTTTGAATTAATGAAATCATAATATAACCAAATATAAATGTTATTTCACAATGTAAAGGAGTAAAATTAAATACAAATATTGTGTTTGAAGTGAGTTCTGCAAACTGTTAACTGTTTAAGTTAACAGAAATTATTTTTTAATATTTATTTTGTGATAATATTTTTTAAATTATAACAATTATATTTATAATACATTGTTCCCAGTGAGTTTTATAAAAAACATTTTGGGAAAAACAACATTAACATTAATGAGAATACACTATAATTACTGTTCAAGTATTCTTTTTCTCTGCAATAAAGAGAAAATGAAAAAATACAAATACTGCAAAATAAAGCAATGCGAATAATACTTAAGCGCAACATATACACACGGATAAGAGACATGTTAAAGGAGCTGAATATTTTGACGGTGAAGCAAACTGTGTATTTGAATGTACTTATTTTTATACATAAAATTAACATAGGGATGATGTCTAAGGAACTGAAAAGAAAAATAAATTACAATAACGAGATACACGGACACGGAACGAGAAATTCTAAGCAAATTAGATTGCCAACAAGAAAAAAAACAAGCACCCAAAAATCTCTGATGTACCAGGCCGTTCAACTCTATAACAAAATCCCGAAGGAAATTGCTGTGATAGAAAATATTAATAAGTTCAAAAATGAATTAAGAAAATATGTCTATCTCAATTATTAATGTTTTTTTTGTGACTTTATTGAAAAATTTAAAGAAAGATTATGTTTGCCAAACAATGTACATGTTTATATGTTTATAAAACTATTAGCACACACAAAGATGTGAGCTAACTTAAGATTAATAAATAAAATTAATAAATTAAAAGGAAGTTATTTTTTACATAAGAGTACGAATTTAAAGAGGACTTTAATGAAGAGTGTTTATAGATTTAAAAACAAACTAGACTAGAGATTTTTCATTTTGTAATTAAAATAAGTCTTGTGAGAACTCGTAAAATACATACTTGATCACATTTGGAATATCAATACTCCAGTAAATAATTGCATTAATATCTTCCCAGAGCCAAGTTCGCCAATGGGAAATTTATATTGCTCGTTTATCAGCTCATCATTGTATTCGTAAATATTTCTGTTTATAACGATCGAAGTTCATGGAGTTAAAATATTGTCAAGTTATTTATTTATTCTCGGTAGAATTAAAAAAAAAATATATGTATTTTGTTTCTCAATATCAAAATACTTTATAAAGCAAAATCAACAAACGGTTAATTATTGTTCAAATACTCCAGATTATATTGCCAACAATATTTTTAATTAGCATCTAAAAGCCGCCATAGAATACTGCGAAAATTATCGTACAAATCGATATCTTTCGAAACGCAGCTAATTGTATTAGTTATTCCACACATTAAACTCAATAGTCATAAAAGATAGACAAAAATAAGAAAAATGTTTTTTTTTTTTTTTAATTTTTAAAAAATCTCTTTCTAGTACATACCTGTTTTAGTGAGCCTAGTCGGGTGTCGCATTATTTTATTTTGTTAATCGATCAAACGTCACGACGCAAATAAAGAAAAATCAACTAAAAACTATTTCGATTACGTTAGAAATTTCAAACCAATTTAAAACATTTCCGAAAGTATTTAGAGAAAAATATCACCTTTTTTGGGAGCGTTTTAAAATCGGAGCACTAGGGTCTGAAATACCTCCCTCCTAAGCTTGTTTTTTATAATTATTTACGATTTTCTTACTGGATGGCCTTTAGGGAAGCATTTCCAATTTCAAGGTGGGTCTTAATATTAACTTAACTCTTATTAGACTTATTCACTATTCTTCATTCTTCGATAGAAATATCTTAGAAACCTTTTAATTTTTAATTTGGTAGACAGGGTAAGAAACCTGAACAAAATATAATTGCACAAAACTGACGTAAATTTTTTGAATTTTTTTCACTATTTTTAGGTCTCAGAAATTAAAAAAAAATATACATGAAGCCCAGATGATTTTGTGAGTAATAGTTGTTACAGTGGCTATCCGAATTATTTGATGTATTTGAACGCTTTTTTTAAAATATGAATACCACACAAAAGTGCTAACTGCCCGGAGCCATACTACGGTACCTCCGACGGGATGTGTTGTGAGGCTGAAGGGAGTTTGGGGGGGGAGGGGTTAATATGGAATTTATGAAGTTTCAGTTATTCAGATCTAGTCACCAAACGTGACTAAATCCATTTTAACGTTACGATTTTGATTGGCTTTTTTTCACCTTGCATGTTCGTTTAGTATAACCCCACTTCTAAGGTATAACCTTCATAGGCTTATTATCATAAAAAAAAATGCTTTAAAAAAAACGAATGTATTGATGTTAGGTAAGAACTACGATTGCTCGGGGCCGGTGCGGCCCCTTCATAAACCCTGGGCCCGATCAGATCCTTTTGAAGGTAAGGAGGGAGAGGAAATTCTAGGAAGGTAAAATGTATGAGGCATGGGTAGGAATCTAGGGTTCAGTGTGTCCAGGAGTGACGGACATATGAATATATTCCTCCCACTGCGGCGCAAGGCGATGGGACCAGTTGGAGATGTCGTATGGTCTCCCCAAACCAGCCTCTTCCGATCTGGCACGCCACGCAACTGGTGGACAGGCGCATACTGTACACACCTCACCCGATGATCTCTCTAATTGAATCTGCCTGGTGATTTATACCACCCTGAACCCCCCCCTTGCTCCGTCTGTGGGCATTGGTTTTCCATTTTCTACATAAATATCTAGACGGACCAATAACGTCAAATGCAGAATACTATTTTTCAGAATAACATAACATTTATGAATACAAAATTTAAATAAAAAATACAGTGTGTGGCAAGCCTACGCACGACGGAAGTGAAACTTTTAGTATTCTTCTCTCTCTCTTTTCATTTCATTCTCTCTTTTTTTCTGTCTTACGTTAGTTTGAAGATTATAGGTCAAATAAATCAACGACGAATCATAGATTTTCTCTTTTTAATATTTTCTTATACATGAATGAATTTCGATATAAGTACAGTTCCAAAAATTTTCAATTTATTTACAGTTATGCAATACTATTTACAATTATTAAATATTACATACACAACAATAATATAATTAAAAATTTCGATTATATTTATTTTCCTCTTGTGCCACGAATGTTTTTCTCACTTCTATCTCGTCACTACTCATTTTTGACACTAAAACTCTGTTCCAAATCAAATAAACCACAATCAATTACGTATTTCACTCGTATTACACTCACCGCGCAGTACACGAAGCAATCAGCTGATGCCTGGCGTGACGTCGTTGGCTAGAGAGAAAGAAAAAGAGAGAAGAGAGAGAGAGAACGTTCGTCAGTGGCTCCCTCACCTCAGTAAGCGACTACGGTGAGAGAGCGACAGTGAACGGTGAGCGGTGGTGGGGGTCCCATACCCCCACCACCAAATGATCACTGTTTTTCGTGATGGTCATGGTTTTACTCCGGTCCTCGTAAATGCATGACGCGCGTAAAGAAGTTTCACTTCAATATGTCAAGTCTCTCCTATAATTAATCGAGCCCTGGGATTAATGTTTTCATTCCGTTAGAAGAATACATTATTTGGTTTGGAGAAATGAGATTGATTCATTTTCAGATGTTTTATGGATTACGTACTGCATGAATAGAGCAGCATCAGTTAACATTTGAATGGTAGTATAGCCCCGATAAAAGGCTTATAGCTGTTGCCGTATTTGGTGAGCAGATCTAGACCCAGGAACATATCCACTTTACTCTTCCGCATCTCCTTCTTCTCTTTTAAACACTACTTTCAACTCGTTCTATAGTCTCACTGGGTTTCTAATTGCGGAAATAATGAATTAATTAAACAACATGAATCGGTACATCCCTACAAACTTTACAACGACAAGCATATTTGTTGGAAAGGGAAGATCGATTAACTTAAATTAAAGTAAACCCTCTTTTCTGTGTGCGGTCTTTTATCAATTAAAATAAATGAAGACATTCAATTGAATTATCTTCCTGGTTTCTAAAATGATAATGTTATTTTCGGCATCCTGCGGCGTGATTGCGGTTAACTAAATGAACATCAGCCGATCTGCGAATATTTGAACGAGAAAATTGGTTCAATTATTAACGGAGAAAATAGATATGGTTTTTATTCAATCCACAGGGCTCGTGAACTCCCCTTAGAATGAGGCCAATGAGGAAATCTTAAAGGAATTTAACATATTTTCAGTTAAAATCAATATTCTTAGCCTGAATTCATATTGACTAAGAAAGAGTTGATTTTAATAATTAGTGTTATTGTTAACAATACGTGTTCAAACTGTGGACCTTCTAATAAAAAATGAATTATTCTATGTTGATATCGTTACTTTGGCAATGAGTTTTAGAAGGTAGAAGGTACTTACAGAGGTTGAAGAACATTCACTTGTTGGGATGCTACTTTCACTATAGTTTTGGTTCAACAAATTTTATTTATTGCGATGCGTTTGTGATGATTTTCTGATTGCTATATGCGATTGTAATATTATTCACTTCGCGTCACGGCTGTTGGTTTTGGACTGAATGCCCGGACACGGGGGAGAGGAGAAAGGGAGGTCGGGAAAAAAATTCATTGACAGTAAACTAATTCTCTATGAATCAACAATTAGCCATTATTGGCGTAAATAATAGGAAAAGAGTCAAATTTCATACCCGTTTGTAAGCACTGAATTGATAATGCAAAGCTTCAGATATGAATGCCTTCCATGGAGATTTGAATGGAAACCAATGTCTCCACTGACTTAGAACCTTTAGACTATTAGATCGAGACAACAAATAAACTCTTTCTCTCTTGCACTGCCTGACATCGTATATTCGCTATTTCATTATTTTTATAATTATTTTTTTATTTGATTTTTTATACGAATATCGTGATTGTGAATTCTAGTGTACCTGAAAGCTGGGTCTGTTTTTAAGGTGGAAATAATATTCTAAAAAACTGATAAAGTTTACTTTTTTAAATTTTTTATTTCACTTGATCGTGTCATGTCTTCCTCGAGCGTCCCTGATTTCCACCATCCTCTACTGTATACCACATTGTTGCTATTAAAAAACTACATTATATCGACTTTTATTCGACTCTGTGTCTCTTTCCAGTGCTTAGATAATGCGTTAAGTCTTCCTAGGGCGTTCTCCACTTCTTTTACCATTCAAACTACGCTTTGTACATTCCTTAAACTAATTTTTAAATCAATTTTTTCAAAACAAGCTTTGAAATTTTCAGCAAAATCAGTTCAGTAGTTTAGGAGTCTAAGGGACAAACAAAGAAGGTCATTGGCCGAGTTGGCATCGAGTTTGGGTCCCACTCAGGCGTAGTGTGTTCAATTCCTCGGCTGGCTCCAGTCAAATCCTCCCACACAAACAAATTTTCCGCTTACTGTAGTGGTAGTAAATTTTCAAATATTGTCAGGTTATTTTTAACCCTGAAATGCTTGTCTTCCAATCAAAAAAAAACATTTAGATTTATTTTTTTATTTTATAAATGTTAAAAAAATATAATTTTGATGACTTCCTCAACTACCATACTAGGCTCGTGCCAGTATTACGGTATCGTACATGATTTATGTAGGAATAAAAATAATAAAACATAATGGAAAAGGAAATTGTTATGGTTAAAAAAACATATTAGAAATCGAAATAAAGATAAAACTAAATAAACGATAGAGTTAAAATTTTATTTTTATCTTTTTATCATTAATTTTGATATGCATGATAAAATACATTTTATTAGAATAAACTGATATAAAATATCAAAGATCGTAGCCTCTCCTATAAATATTTTCCGTTGACATATTCATTTTTTTTAAATGAGAATAGATCACACCCACCACAGAAATAAACATAAAAAATAAACAAAGCTGGTTCAAGTTCTTCATTATTGATTCATATTGTGTATTATAAAACCGAGAAAAATCTTATGTGGCTTCCGGCAGTATAATGAAATGTAAATGTTGATTGAGTGAAATATATGTTTGGGGTGAATTAAATAAATTTTCAAATTGAAACAAAAAGCAATTTTATCTCTTGTTGTGTTTTTCTAACATGTATTATATTGTTTTAATTTTTTTATTGTCACGAAGCCTTAGGTATACTTTTAAGAGGTTTCGTGCATATATAAGAAATAAAAAAATGGAATTTAACTTCACATACAGTGCAACAAAGTCAATGACAGACGTCAAGTATAATTTTGCTCCGTATAAAATAGTGGAACAAAGCGCAAAAGTTTAATGTAAATATTATATAACTTGTGTATCTGTGCATCATAGTGCGGCGGAAATTCTGGAACTAATTTTATGTATGTACTGAACCGCATTCAAGATAAACTCATTACAAAAAAATTTAAAAACTGAGATTTTAACAAATTATTTGGATGCCCTACCTACATATGGCATATTTACTCTACTAGTCAATAGATGTCAGTAAATACCTACATACATTAAAATTATAAAATAAATTGAGTTACGCCTACGAATCAATAGATGGCAATGCTTGCAAACTTGTGAAGGAAAATATTTTTAATTCAACTATTGCCCAATAGATGGTGACAGGTTTATAAACATCAAAATTATATTTATTTTTTTTATAAATAATAGAAATCAAAGTTTTTAGTGCACATTGGATCATTTACTAACCCAATATAAAAGTGAATTTAGTTCAGTTGCGGGCAGCGGTCTTCACTACTACTCAACTCTACTTTCCCAATACAATTATTCTGGAGACATCAGAACCAAAATTTATCACTCGCGTTACGAATTTTGACTGCCAACAGGCGCAAGGACAACTTTACCACCTAACTAACCACATAACCACAACATGAATAATTGCAAAGCCTGTTCAGAACCCACTCTCTCCGACGAGTCCGTATTTACCTGCGCCGTGTGCAAGGGAATATTCCATTTGCACTGCAGCGGAGTGGCAGAGACCTCATACCGTCGACTCACTAAAGAACGACGCGCCCAAATTAAATGCAAGAAATGCCTATCTGACACTCCGGCTTTCAATGTCACTGCCAGCGGTGCCTCAACTTTGGACAACGAACTACTATTAAAACAAAACGCAATACTCGACCAAAACACCCAAATTCTCGCCACAATCTCAGCAATGAGTAAACAATACGAGGATATTCTACTTCGAGTCCACGAACTCGAGAATATAAACAAAAAACTTGAAAAAAAAACTGTGATCTTGAAGCGCGCTTAGAGCTAATAGAAGGACAATTTGAAAATTTAGACAGGGAAAACAGGTCGAAAAACGTAGAAATACGAGGAATCCCGGAAATAAGCGGAGAAGACTTAAAAAATGTTGTTTTCAATATCCAAAAAATTACAAATGCCGGAACAGAAGTGAAAAACGTGGAAGCAGCCTACCGTACTGGACAAAAAACCAACAAGGATTTACAACGGCCAATAATCCTCAGATTCAAAACAAACGATGACCGTGACATCTTCTTAAATGACATAAAAACATTTAACAAGCGATCTGCAAATCGGGAGGATAAACTAAACACAAATATCATAGGAATGGCAGGAAAGAGCTCTCAGATTTATATCAATGAACACTTGACATTTCGAGCTAAACATCATTGGTTTCTTGCACGTAAGGCTACACGAGACAATATTTTTAAGTTTGCCTGGACCAGAGGGGGACAAGTATATGTACGCAAAGACGTTGGGACGCCCGTTATACTTATCAATGAAAAAACCAAAAACCTTTTATCTCCCTCACCAAATAACTTATAATCAATTTTCATCCTTTGGTATACTTTTATTTTACTTGATTCTCCTGTATACTATTATATATTCATCTATATATTACTTGATACTCTCTGTTACAAAAAACATATTATTGGATTTTTCTAGCCCAAAGACATTTAACAAAAGCATGTACCCCATCATTGTTTTTAATCGATCAAATAACTTAATACAATCACCTCTTTCCAGTAATCTACTTTTCTTATCATGTAGAAAATGTGTTATTGTAATTGCATCAAAACCATTACAACTTACTATGCTTTATACAATTATATACATTGCTTATTTTGTTATTGCTTTTAATAACTGGCGAACTCCTTCTCGACTATTGCCAACAACAGAAACCAGTGGTACAACTTATTTTAATAATATTCTACATATTGATACGATTACCCTTAAATGCAATATTACTTTAATTACTAACAAGAATGAAATTAACTTTTTAAATTTTATTGTTTTTAGTTCTGCGAACAATAAGAATTTTCGGAAATATTTTTTTTTTCTTACATTACTTAACCGTGCGTTATTTTTACCTACAAACAAGATTTTTATCTCAAAATCATTATTTCAAATCCCATGTATACCACATATTCATTATACCATTGCTTTCAATTCTTATTTCTATAATCTTCCTAATTTCAAAATGACCAAGTATAAATTATATTCTTATGTTACATCTTCACAACAAATCAATACCTATATTACTAATAAAGATATCACTGTCACTACATCTTTACTATTAATAATTAACGCAATGCAAAAAACCAAAAAATGGAAGACTTAGCAGATCTACTAGATAATACAACACCTATCCCATGTTCATCAACCAACGATTCTGAAGTTGTACGTCAATTATTATTAACTAATTCTACCCTTATGATATTTTCAATGAACATTAGAAGTATTAACAAAAATTTTGATGAATTATCCATTCTTCTTACTGACCTTGCCTTAGATTTCGATGTAATTGTCTTGACCGAATGCTGGATTCAAAAAAATTTCATTCCTAAAACAATAAAAAACTACAATCACTATAACACACTACATAACCAAACTCAAAACGATGGCGTTATTGTATACATCAAAAATCACATCCCACACTCAGTCAAAGAGATCAGAATTAAAAACGCCAACTGCCTTCAAATACAACTTGATAACCTCATAACAATCCTTACTATATACAGATCTCCGAATACACATAATATAACCCCATTCTTATACTCACTACAAGAAATAGTAACAAACATAAAACACTGCCAAAACACTTACATAATTGGTGACCTTAACATAAATATAATCAACAAAACGCATCCTCAAGCCAACGAATACCTAAATGCACTAACTTTATTAGGATATTTGCCAGCTGTCACCTCTCCAACAAGAGAATCAGACATAAACAATAGTAGTTGTATAGATCATGTGTTCGTTAAGAGTAAACTAGACAACAAATCCATTGTATATCAATCAACTATAACAGACCACTATGCAATCATTACTTCCATCACCAAAAAAATTCACAAACCAACTCAAAATGCTCCACCCCAAGTAATGATTTCTTATGAAATTCTCCTAGATCATGTCTCGAAAGAAAATTGGGAACTCATCTATTCTTGTACTGATGCCAACTCTGCATGCGATTTATTTATAAATACTTTACATAACCACTTGGCCAAAGCAACATCATATTCAAAAACTAAAACAAACCGATCGCAAACAAAAATTAAACCATGGATCACTGCTGGTATTCTCCACTGTATCAGAAAGCGTGATAAGATCCATCACTTCTGTAGGAAAAACCCTAGCGACTATGCATCTCTCATATTCTACAAACGTTATAGAAATAACTGCAAAAAAATAATTGACACTGTTAAAAGGGATTATTACAAAAAAAAAATCAGTGAAGCTACCGACGATAAAAAAAAAATTTGGAATATCATAAAAGATATAGCCAACATTAATAAAACCGACACACCTATTGTTAAAATTAATATCGAAGACAAAACAATACATGTAAATTCTGAACCTGAAAAAATATCCGACCATTTCAATCAATTTTTTTGCAATATCGGTCCCAACTTAGCAAAAAAAATTTTAGCCAGAAAAAACGTCTCAGAGAAAGATCTTGCAAATGGTATACCTATCAGTACTCTGACCTACAACCCGTTTCACTTCACTCCCACTACTGAATCAGAAATTATGGAAATAATAGCATCTCTCAAAAACAGTAACTCCACCGGAATAGATCACATCTCGGCAAAAATTATTAAACACCTCCAAAAATTTATCGCCCCCCCTCTTAAACACATAATCAACTCAAGCTTCAAAACTGGTACTTTTCCTAACTCCTTAAAACAGGCTACAATAATCCCAATCTTCAAAGCAGGTGACAAATTATCTGTAAATAACTACCGACCGATATCCTTACTAAGCACAATATCTAAAATTGTAGAAAAAGCTGTAAAACATAGACTGTGTAAGTTCCTCGAAGATAACAACATATTATCAGACAACCAATATGGCTTTCGCAAAGGTAGAAGTACATCTGATGCAATAGCTGCCCTCACGAAAATCGTTTCCTATAATCTTGACATTGGTCGCAAACCACTGGCTGTCTTTCTCGATCTTGCGAAAGCATTTGATACGGTCTCTCATTCCTTACTGCTAAAAAAACTACATCGGGTTGGAATAACAGGAGTAGCCTACACATGGTTTGAAAACTATCTAATGAACCGAACACAACAAACTCTCATCCACTCTGACAAAACACATATAAGCGAAAAATTACCTATGTCCTTTGGTGTACCTCAAGGCAGTATACTAGGACCAATTTTATTTCTTGTATACATAAACTCACTTTGTGCCATGAATATTGGAGGTAAAATATTATCATTTGCCGATGACACTGTTCTAATATTTGAAGATGTAACATGGGAATCAGTCACTAACAAAGCTAATAATGGTCTATTAAAAGTAAAACATTGGCTGGACACAAACCTCCTCACACTTAACATCGACAAAACCCAATATATGACATTTTCCATCCGCAAACATAATGTACCCAACAACTGCCCTAAACCTATTATTCACTCGTGTTCATTCAATTTACACACTCACGAAATCACACCTAATATAAATTGCACGTGTTCTACCCTTAAATCATCAAATGCAGTTAAATATTTGGGAATAATCATAGACAACCAACTACGGTGGGAAGCCCATATCAGTGACACAGTAAACAAACTTCGTAAACTCTGCCATGTATTCTGCTCCCTTAGGTCCATCCTTGATTTACAGACTTTAAGAAGCGTATACTTTGCCCTTTTCCAATCTATAGCAACGTATGGTATAGTGGGATGGGGTGGTTGTGCTGAATCCATTATTAATCCTATTATTACAGTTCAAAAACTAATTTTGAGAATTATATTTAAATGCCAACCTACCCATCCCTCTAATGAACTCTTTGCTAAAATCAGGGTCTTAGATATACGACAGTTATTTACTAAGGTAAGCATTTGTTACATACGAAAAAATAACCTACTGTTGGCTCCACAACACCAAGCTCACACCCGCTTTTCATCAAACCTGGGTTGCGTGGTTCCTCAAACTAAAACCTCTTTCGCTCAACGGCAATTCTGGTTCATCGCGCCTAAAATATACAATGCATTGAGTACCGACTTAAAGTCAAGTAATTCTATATCCATATTTACTGCTCGTGTACATCAATGGATATTTGAAAGGGGACGACCTTTCTTCAAAGATTATATGAGTTCCTAACACAAAAAAAAAATTAAAAACTTCTTTTCCAACTTGTCTCATATCACGAAAATTAAAATTAAGTGTTGAACATAAACATGTTGTCTTATAGATAATACCTAAGTTATATAAACTTGCACACAAACAATTATATGCATTAAACAATCTACATTAATTATGTTTAAATTTTAATCTTAATGTTTGATATTTTTAATTTTTATTTGTATCTTTTTAATATACATATACTTTTTCTTTATTTTTCAGTTTACTATTAATTTTAATATACTTGTTTTTAGTTTTATTTATCATCAAATTTGTTTTTCTTTTTTTTCTTCTCTAATTCTTTCTTATGTTTCTATAAAATAGTATTTTTTAGTTCTTCTAAGTTATTTTTATTATTATTACTTCATTATGATTTATACTTACATACTTATGTTACTATAAGTATTTTTTAGTTCTTTTATGTCATTGTTATTATTATTTCATGTATAACTACCACAACACGGGCATTAGCCTAGTATGGTAGTTAAAAAAAATGTCTAAACATGTAACTTGTAAACATTTATTAAATAATAAAAAAAAAAAAAAAAAAAAAAATTGATATATATTTTGACGGCCTCCGTGGTCGAGGGGTAAGGCTCTCAAAAAGCTAGCCGAAGGTCGTGGGTCCAAATCCCGGCGTGCGGAAGTAAATTTTATTTGTTTTTATTGATTAATTTGTATTATTTCACAAATAATTACTCATTTAAAATAATGTAATATAGTATAATTTGCCTTGGTGTAAGACAACAGTTCGAAAGTGAAAAGTTACTTGAATTGGTTTTGGCCGTATTTGTCAGGCCAGATCTGAATACTCAGGTTCTTCCCCACCTTCTTCCTCTTCCCCTCCTCACTACCTTCACCTTTACAACGTACCCCAATTGTGGATGCCACAGTCTCACTCACTGGCCCTAGACGGTTGGGATCAGTTGGGACTCTTGTGGGGTGAAAATTGAGTGTTGCTTTTAATCTTCAAAGTGTTTATACATATTTGGAGTCAAAAAGCTTCTGGCATCTTTTGAAAACCGAGTGCTCTTGCAAAAAATTCTTTTTTAGACTTTTGACTAGATCATAGCTTTGATTAGGTATGGTTGGGTTAGGTTAGGTTAGGTTAAAAGTTATGATTTGGTTAAGGAAAGCCCTGCTTCAGGATTTTGCAAGGGTCAACGGAGGATGGATTGTAAAATGAATCAGAGTAAAATGACAGTTTTTTTTGCTAATTATAACATAGGTCTTTGATTTAGAAATATTTTTACAAAAAAAATTGTCACTACTGTAGAGAATTTTGTCATTAAGTCTGGATAAATAGCTAATTCTTAAGAGTGGAGGTTCAATCATTTGTTGTGGTCAAACAACGGTTTATAAACTCATTTATAAAATCCTGAATAAGAAAACAGAATTTAATTAAAAAAATGTTATTAAATTACATACACAGATGATGAATATGTGATCACCACTTCTTAAATCAAAACCCTACTATATGTGGTTAACAAGAGAAATCTTAAAATACATTAAAACTATTAATATTTAAAAACTTAAAATAATCGCGCTACTTTCCATCAGTTTTACTTTAAAATCTTCATTTCAAAGGCTACAAAGCGACAGTAACATCAAAGAGTGTCAGACGTAAAATGTTTAATCATGAAAGGAGGAGTAAATTGAACCGTCAAGCGGGTTTTTTCAGGTGGCGATGATGGGACTCGAGGGTCGTTAGGTTAGGTTAGGTTCTCCGTCAGCAAAAACAACGACCACCCAGTCTACAGTTCCGGCCAAAGAAGCAAGATATTAAATAAGTGGTTCTTAACCTTTTTCAAGTCAGGAAGCACATAAGAAAAAATCGCGGAGTACCGAAATCAATACCGGAGTGGGGCAAGAGGGTGGGCGTATAGCGAATTTCCGAGGAAAACATAAAAAAGGAACTTAGAATCTAAATAATTTTTTTTGGAGCGATGAACTCGATTTGGAGCTAATTCAAATCGTAATAGAGTTGAGGTAACAACACTACATAATTTTAACTTAAATTAAACAGATTACATAACATAAAAAAAATTATATTATAAACAAAATACATGTATTACACTGGAATAAAATTATTTGTGACGTAATAAATGAGCTTGTCGGCTTTTGCAGATTTCAGGCACATTAGGTATAATATTTTATGTAGCTACTTTAATTATTATTATTATATTTTATATATTGTAATTATTATACTCTCCATCTACATTGGTAAGTCTTTCGTATTTTTTAATTTTTATACTGTCGAGAGTTAACACAAATACGAAGTTGATAACTTTAATAAATTTTAACAGGCCTAGTTACAGCTACGAGACCCTTTATAAATATAAACCAAGTAGGAAAAATATATTAGACATGTTGTTGTTGGCAATCTATAACTATAATATATTATTTAACTAATTTTGAACTGTTTAACTTTTAGCACTTTCTTGTACTTGCGATGAGCCTGTTTGAATTTCGCGGAGCTTTTGCAATAAGTGACTTCATGACAATAAAACAACCATATACTACACATTCTAATGCAGCCAAAAGCCGCATTAAAGAATAATTCATCAAGAAATAAAACGGTGAATGTAATAACATACACCCCACACGACAAAGAAACTATATCATGCATTTCCACCACACTGAAACTACTAACTAAAGATCACTTCATGGTAGTAAAACCTCCTATGCGGACGATACAGTAATCATTGAAAGTGATAATACATGTGAATTAGTAAAACTAAAAGCAACACATAAACTTACTATCTCTAAATAGCGAAAAAACTCATGTTATACCATTTGCAATAAAATCAAATGACATTCCACAAAATTATAAATGATAATTTAATGATAATTTAATAATAATTTAATTTAAATAATTTATGATATATTTATTTTTTTATTTTTATTAAATTAAATATTTATTTAAATATTTAATTTAATTTAAATAATTTATGATAATTTAATGATAATTTAAAAAGCATAAAAAAAATATCTGTACAATCAACTGTTCCACACAGAAAATTTCAAATAAAATTAAATACTAAGGAATAATAATACACACAAACCTAAACTGGAAGGATCAAATCAACAAAACCGTCAACAAAATATGAAAATGAAATTTGAAAATTCCTCACAAAAAAATCTAACATCGGTCTACCACGCTTTAGTTCAATCAAATCTCCAATACGCTGTATTTAGCTGGGGAGCTGCATTCAAAACAAATCTACTCCGTGTTGAAATTGACAACCAACAACCAACAACCAACGTCTGATTATAAAAATAATATTGAAAAAACCAAGAGATTATCCAACACACTTCATTTTTGAAGAATTTAAAGTATTAAAATTTAATGATCGTGTCCGAAAAAAAAAATAATTCAAATAGTAAAAGAAAAACAAAATCTCGGCATTTTAATTGAAAATTGTACTCGTCAAAAACATTTATTTCCATCACAAAAATGTAACACCACTTTTACTGTACATTATTACATCTATCTTGGGAAAAAATACTTCAACAGCCTACTTGAAAACATCAGATCAATCCAAAAATGATAAACAACTACTAAAAGCCAGTAGCCGGAGAAGTTCAGTGTAAAAATACCACAATGATGAAACTATGTTAAGGCGATGCCATACGTAGTAATGCAAAATCATGTGTTTTTGGTTTGAAAATTTGGTCGCCTAGAAATGTTTCAGATGCTTTAATTAAATACTGAGAGTAGAATACATCTTGGCCTTTAAAATAATCGAATATTTTTTAGATAAGTCTTTTTATAAGCCCAGAAAAAAATAATGTAAAGGCCCATGAAAACTGCTTTAAAGTTCAAAATATCCTACTTACGAACCCATTTTCGTTTATGATTTGATTGTATAATGTGGCAAATTAAGTTATTTATAAAATAATCGAAAAAAAATTAAATATTTATGCCTGAACATCCACAAAATAAAATAAAAGGCACTTTTTGGCCATGTTTTTTTCTTGCATAAATCAAAACAGGCGAATGGTGTTAAGCGGTAATTTAAACCTTATCGTCATCTACGTAAGGGTTGTTATTGATAGCGGCTCAATTAAAAATATTACACGACGTAGTGCATCGCCTTAATTGATGCTCAACACTCTTTTAAACACAAGCTCCAGCTTCTATAGAAGAGAAACATTAAAATAACAAAAGCATTGAAAACTGGTTTTATGGATTATCTTAATTAATATACATTATTATACTCTGTAAATTGATTAATTATTAGAGGCGGGTATGGGTACCGTTTTTCTGAGAACCATTCATTGGATAACCAATAAACCCCCTGTGGTTCCCTACGTTTTGGTTACTTAGCGGGTGTGTCCGGATTCACGGGGGTGAGGATTGTCTAGGTCTACTGTGTGGCGGGCCGGATTCGTAGAGACTGGTTAAGAGAGATCTTTTTACTTCTCGAACTGGACTCTCTCGACCCATCGCCTTGCACCGCAATGGGATGGATGAATTTAAACGTCCGTCGCTCCTGGACACACTGACCCCCAGATTCCTACCCACCCCTCATACGTTGCATCTTCTATGATCCTCCTGTCCTTCCTTTCTCGAAAAAACCCTCCACGCAATATCCTGAAAGATGACATAGGCCCCGGGGGAAATAATCTTCCACCTTGAAACATTCCTCAAATATACATTATATTATTTTAAATTATTGGATTGTGAATAAATATAAATAAATCAAATTAAATTTACTTCCGCACGCCGGGATTTAATCCCGTGACCTTTGGATTGCTAGTCAAGAGCCTTATCTCTCGACCTCGGACGCTAATATAAAAAAAAATATGTACGTAAATTTTCAAGAAAAAGTTTATATTATTATTTAAGTAAACAATAATTTTACTGTAAATATGTAAAAAAAGGTCGCAGAGCACCGGTTAAGAACCACTGCATTTAAAGCAACCCTGTTCGTTAGCAAAGTGGAGAGCTTGACGCTTTTGAAGCGGTACTACCAGAAACGCAAAGGTTTTTTATTTTGTATACCAAACCATTTATTTATTGTTATCAAGTTTAATTTGTAGAAATCGATTTTTACTTAAGGTTTTTCTTTTACAGATTCATGAATATTATTTTTCAATTCATAAAAAACAGTTTATTTATAAATAAGTTCTGCTGTGCAATTATTATTACGCGTGACACCAGTTTAGCCTTTGAAGGCATTATCAAATTGTCATGAAAAATTGATAGTTTGATAATGCCTTCAGAATGCGAAACAACTGTCACGCGTTATAATATTTAACACAGCTTGTTTATAAACGAACTGTTTTTTAAAAATTGAATAGTAATATTGTTGAAAACCATTTTTTAATTCGATTTTAATTCATTGCCAAGTCAACCACGGCTTTTTAGGACAGTACGATAGATCTTGTTAAATGAAAAATAGCGGCAATAAAAATTACTTTGAAAATGGTCATATTTCAGGTCATAGAAAAACTAACATATTTTCCGGATTTATTTTTAGTAACTTGTGTTCACAAATTTTTAATTCTTTAGATCTAGATGTCAGAAGTAATATACCATATTTAAGATATCTGTAGAATAAGTGACGAAGAGAGAAAGCATGACAGGTACTGAAGAGATAAACTGATTTAAGTGTATGCATTGAAAGTGTATCCGTCCAAAGTAAGTGCAATTTATCTTTAATTCTGTTGAAATTGTTCGAAAATTCTCAAATATCGAAATTCTATCTTGAACAGAAAATCAATTTCACTATCTGTCCGCGGTCTAGAAGTCTTATTTAAACTAGTGACATCAGTTTCTTTCAAATGGGTATAGATCTCAATTTCGATTTTCAAAAGGAATAAGCCGATTGTAATCACGTAGAGAATGCTATGCAACGCATTCTGTAAGAACCTCACATTAGTGTATAGGTTCGGTTTTGTTTTGTTTTTTTTTGTTGTTTTTTTTTATCGTTTTTATTAACTTTCAAAAATACAGTTTTTATTATTAACCCTTTCAATACCAGACTTTTTCCAGCCAAGGAAAAAAATGTTTGTATACATTATTGAGTTCTGTGATTTTTATCAATATTTTTCCTTTTTTTTTTTTTTTCCTTACGGTTTTCGAAATATTTCATGTTCCTGAGGAAGAACATTGGGGCTTAGGGGGTGTAAGTCAAAGAACGGGTAGTACGAGGCGCATACATAATTTTAAAGTGTTTTTAATTGTTTAAATAGTAAATAAATACACAAAAATCAATTCTATTAATCTATAAAAGCAATCATATTAAATTGCAATTTAATATTATGCTAAAATTACTTTAGTAAAAAAGAAATAATCAAAATATATATTTTTTTTAAAAACGGACCATTACCCTAAATTAACGTAAGACAAACAAAAAGAACAAAAAATATTAATGATGAAATAAAACAAAACAATTTCTTTCTCTTTGGAGACACACGCCCACATTCGTGCTTTTGGCCGTGTAACTTTCAAAATCATAGACGAACCCACTGGCTCCCGCTCGGGAGAAGACTTCGATGCCCCACTTGTGTGGCTTGTTTTTAATATATTGTTTCAAATTACTTCTCCCATTGAATGGTATCATGAGCTCGTCTACAGAATTGAATTCCTCAGGTTCGATCTTGGCCATATTTTCAAGGAGGGCATTTACCATAGGCCTTATTTTAAATAAATTGTCGTAACCCTCTTGTCCTCTTGGAATCAACGAGCTATTGTCATTTAAATGAAGACACCAGCGTAACTTAGTGAAACGATTTCTAGTCATGACATCAACGATGAGAGAGAGCCTCGTATCATTGGACCAGTAAAGGTGGAATGCCGGATACTTAAGGATACTCATCATGATGTGCATTACTAGAAATCGTTTCATTTCATTGACCGAGGTGTTCACGCTGGTGCTATTTTCTTGAACTGAATACAAATTTGTCTGCTCAACAATATTTTTTATAGTATTTTCATCTATGAAACATAAAAAATATTGTAGAGCAGACATATCCAGTGGTGGTTTTGAGAAAGTAACATCACAGTAGGAGTCCACATGATTGACATTTTTCTTGATCCACCGTAGATCGGTTCTCAGTCCATGGGAAGCTGATGCCTCACTGGGCTGTCCTTGCGGCACGGCGAAGGACTCTGGCTCGTCTTCCACTAGCTGCTGCCTCTCTTCCAAAGTCTATAATTAAAAATATATACTTTATGGTTTCATTTAAACCCCAAATTTGTTCATACTTAAATCAACATCAAACGCAATAATCGCTGTATTATAACAATAAGAAATAATGACACATCCATTCCAAGAGCTTGGCTCAATGCCTCCAAATTGGTTTCCTCTGCAGCATCCTGGAAATATTCAACTAACCAGCCCTCTTCATCTTCATCTTCCAACTCCAACTCCACGTCGGAAATATCTCCTTCCAGCATCACGGTGATCTCCTCATGTGTCAAACCACGATGCTCCATCTATAAAAATGAATAAAATAAGTTAAAGTCTACCGGAAAATAATAAAATAAATTAATACATCTTGAAAAAATCAAATAAAAACAATATTAAAGGCCAAAGAAAGATTTCTATAAAAAACATCCACGAACAACCAAAGTGCCAGCTCAGGAACATGAATGTTATTACCGAAAACAAAATGATAAACCAATGTTTTTGAATGGAAATCATATTTACATATAAGATTAGACATGTATATACACTACAATAATTATTTTCAACAGAAATATGCGATATCTTACCTTAAAAATAATGTTGAAATCCGAGAAATGTCAAACCGTTAAAAGCTGCAAAACACGCGTTTTTAATTCGAAATAACAGTAATATTATGTGTTTCCAGTACGACATTTGTTCTATTCCTTATAAGCAATATCTTCTTCAAGCGACATGCAAAATACGGGGCTATTTGTTTCATAAAATAGCGAGAAATATTTATTTTTCCTTCGTGTTCCTCCAGAAGCACTCTGGTAAGGAAAGGGTTAAGTCCCTTTAAACTGATTGACATCTTTTGTTTTTAATGAGTTTTTATTATTCAAAATGTACATTTGTTACGTATAAATTTTTTTATAAAATTAGCGACCGGTTTCGACACGTCCGTGTCATTAACTAGCTATTTTAAAACTAAATTTTTAAGTGCAGAAATATGGGGTTTTATTTAGTTTGGTTCTTTGATGGGAGGGATTTGAGAGAGGGGGAGGGGGTTGAGAGGGAAACGGAGGGAGGAGTCAACATAACGGGGAACATTGTCAATAGAGGTGATTTGCAAGGCGCTATTATTTTATTTACTATATTAATGTTTGAATTAATTTTTTTGTTGATTTCTAATGTTTCTAATGCGCACAAATTAAAATATTTATTAATGTTAGAATGTTTAAACTTAGTTTTATCCCGGTTGAAGCTATGGCCTGTCTCTATCAAATGATTAGCAAACTCGGAGAAATTATTATTTTTTAAACATAGTTCGTGTTCCCTAATCCTGGTTTTGAAATTTCTTGTAGTCATACCTACATATTGCGAGTTACTACAACAAGTTACTACAAGTTACTACAAGATCATACCTACATATTGCGAGTTACTACAACAAGTTACTACAAGTTACTACAAGAAATTTCAAAACCAGGATTAGGGAACACGAACTATGTTTAAAAAATAATAATTTCTCCGAGTTTGCTAATCATTTGATAGAGACAGGCCATAGCTTCAACCGGGATAAAACTAAGTTTAAACATTCTAACATTAATAAATATTTTAATTTGTGCGCATTAGAAACATTAGAAATCAACAAAAAAATTAATTCAAACATTAATATAGTAAATAAAATAATAGCACCTTGCAAATCACCTCTATTGACAATGTTCCCCGTTATGTTGACTCCTCCCTCCGTTTCCCTCTCAACCCCCTCCCCCTCCCTCAAATCCCTCCCATCAAAGAACCAAACTAAATAAAACCCCATATTTCTGCACTTAAAAATTTAGTTTTAAAATAGCTAGTTAATGACACGGACGTGTCGAAACCGGTCGCTAATTTTATATTAAAAAAATTTATACGTAACAAATGTACATTGTGAATAATAAAAACTCATTAAAAACAAAAAATGTCTAGAAATTGTTACATAGTGAATGCCAAAGAAATACAAAAAACTGATTGACATCATTTTGTCAACGGGTTCTTTTAACAATTACTTAAACAAATACCTATACAATTTTAACACTTGCATAAAATATACACATAATAACATTAGTAAAAATAAATCTTTCACATAACCATTTTTTTAACATAAATTTCCTTCTCAGAGTCAAATCACAGCTTTTAATTGAGTTGGGTAACATGTTGTAAGTTATTGGAACGAGGTATTCTAGAGTTCTTTGACCGTATTTATTCCAGTATCTGGGAACTCCAGGTCCATCGTTTGCAATTAGTCTTGTATTATGAACACGTGTCACTATTTTATTATGTTCAGATAGAGATGTATAACAGATAATTTTTTTCGAGAAATTGTATAGATAATGACTTTGATATGCCATGTCTTTGTTCGTATTTAGCTTAGTTTAATAATAATTTTAGCAAAGAATATTGTAAATTTTGGACTGAAAGAAGATTTGTTTTGTTGAACATTTTTTTGTTATTTCTGTTATAAGTTATTTTTCGGTATTATAGTTTTTATTTTTTGTTATCACTCCTGCAAAACTTTTGCTATTTTAATGTACCTGTACTTTTTTATACTGTTTGCTTTGCCAATGTGGATTATATTGCACTGTGAAAACCCTTGCACATATCCCAAAATAAAAGTATCGTAATTGTTGTTATTATAATAACAAGAATTTCTGTGAACAGTAAGCCTTGTGTAATGTTGATTACCGATTCTACAGCTCGTAACGCTTATGCGTAGATCTGGCGCAGTAAAAAGGTACTATCCAATATTGCTACCATCCTGACAGGATTGACCGGGCACGGAACAGATAGAAAAAAAGCGTAAATTATATATTTTTTATTATTTATCTAGGGCAAGCTCGAGTGGGAGTCACAACCCTCAAAGTAAATGAAATGTCTCAAGAATATTTATCTCCCAAACGAGAAATACAAAGTAGGTAGATTGAATGAAGAAAACTCTACGGTAGATAATGCAATAAAAAAATATGGTTTAAACTCTTCTCTATTATTATTAATTTATTTCTATACAAGAAGTAATGTATTGGATTTAAAAAAATGTAAGTCATGCTGACAAGATCTTTTACTAACCTGGAAAAATACACTAATCCAATTTATTTCAAGTAAAACAAAGTATCAACGTTCAAATAGGTAGTATACTAATATCGCTGAACAGATCGTTTCAGTAAGTGTTACATACCGAAATGAAAGAAAATTGACATCGCTAGTTTACGAAAGACTTTTAGACTCCTAGATCACCTGAGTAATCAGAAGAACCTTATATTAATTAGTGTAGCAATAATTTGTTTTCGCCACAAAAAGAGAATTTTAGAAGACTAAAGGCCTTACACACCTCTCTGCAATCGGAGAAAACATCGGAGCAATGGTGGGATGCACTCTAGATCTCAGCCCTAACTCCGAAATCGGTACCGGAGCCACAATCAGTTACACACTACGGCAGGGGCGGGTGTGTAGAGAAGACGCCAATTTTACCCCTGCCACCACAAAGCCGTGAGAATAATTTTAGAAAAAAATTACAAAATTTAAAAAATAAAACACATTTATAGGGATCTGAAACTTTTATCTTTTAAACATAAAAGTGCATACTTGAAATTAACATTTTTTTATTTTTTTTTATTTATAAAAAATTTTCACGGACAACAAAGTTCAGAAATAATGCAAAAACTTATTAAAAATTAACACAAACATAATTTTTATACAAGAAAAAAAAGTGAAATAGGACTTCCCTTTCGAAGGAAGTCAAAATCACGGAACTTATTAACAAATAAAAAAGTGTAGATCTTCCTAGAAATGCTAACCAATATAATATCAATGTGTAAATATAATTATATATGTACATTCTAACTCAGCATCACGTTCATTGGTCAAATGCATTGTAGGTACATATTGCATTAGTGATCGATGAACTGGTGGATACAATCTGTTGACAATAAGTTGTAATAATAGTTTGTCTAGCATATAGTTAGTAATGAGATAGAATATTGTTGAAAAATATTGTTTAATATATTTGTACAGCGCCCTTGATTTTTTTTCACATAAACCACGCTATAAAACCCATCAAAATATTATAATTATTAGTTTAATATTACCACACATATGAAAACATTTTGTTTTTAAAAAGAAAGACAAAAATTTCCGGGTTACGAATAATCTGACAATATTTAAAAATCTCTTACTACCACCACAGTAAGCGGAAAATGCTGCTTGTGTTGTGATGGAGGACTTAGCCAGCCGAGAAATTGAACACACTAATTGAGCACACTAGGTGGGACCCAAAGTCGATGCCAACTTAGCCACTGACCGGTTTACTATACCTACAAGTAGGATCCAATTCCAACACAATTAAGAAAAAATAGGTACAACATGCTTACGACATATTAATATGGATTTATCTTTGATTATGCCCAATACGTTACTGAGGTGTGGTCGTCATAGAAACGAAACATACATAGTATACATTGTTATATTGATGTAATAGTAAAAGACGTAACGCCAGCCATCCAATTATCACTAAAGATGTTGTCTGGGATCGACAAGGAAGTATTCGAGCACGACACTGATGCATTCAACTAATTTTCCTTTGTCGACGGATGGCCAGGTATCAAATTAAACTAGTCAGTGATTTTGAAATTTCGACAGACGAATCTAAATGAGTGACGTACTACCATATATGTCGTTATGTGTCTAAACATTCTAACTTATATATAGTAATTATAATATGTTATCAATTATATTAGTTTTCTGTCATCTGTCTTTGGTTTATAAATTCAGGGAAACTGTATATTTTCACCCGCGTAGATAACAGTGTAAGGTAAAGGAAGGGGTATGTGGAAGATGTTTTAAATGCAGTGTTAAGAATAGTTTTATTATAGTAGTATTCTTTATGGGTTGCAATAATCAAATGTACGAAATACCTACTCATTGTTTTGAATGTTTCGTTCACAATTATCGTAAGGTAATTTTAACGAAGCAAATAAATAATAATACATAAACCCCTTTATTTATTTTAAGCCGTGCTATCTGTGATCCTTTGCGCAATCTTTGCAGTCCTCTTAGTGAAAATTTTTGCACAGGTGTCTAAGTGTCTTCTATGTTGTGTTCCCTCTTGTGCTACATTCTTCCACACAAATTTATAATCGTAAGAATGTGTTTGCATGAACTTCTGTGCATCGACCGATATATCATAGAATTCGCTCATATATTTTTCTCGGATTTCATTCATTTCTTCGACGGATTTAATTGTTACGGCTTCGGCTGGTTTAGGGATAACTTCTGGAAATAATATAGCCACTGCTTCATCAAAAACTTTTTGGCGACCCTTCAAACCTTCCATCATCATCTTTAACTTTGCGAACTTCTGCCTTGCGATGTCTCTTAATGGCTTTTGTTGAAAGAGCAATTCCGCGGTATTTAATGCCTTTCTTACCTGTATAGATATTTCTACTCCTTCCCATTGCAGCCTTTTCCACATCATATCTCCGCTGATGACCTGCGCTTTCAGCTTTGCCGCAGCCTCTGATTCGTGTTTCTTTCGGTCTTCTTCCTTCTTTGCGGCTATTTTGGTGTTAGCATCTCTTTCTAAGAACATCTCTTCGGTTTCTTTTTTCTTTTGAATGAGGTAATCTTGGTTTTTTTTCTCCCAGACTTCTGTCCAGTCTTGATATATGGTGTTGACTTCATATTCCCGTTCAAAAAACTTGTTGGTCAAGTGTACGTCATTGGGTCCAGCTTTGACGAGAGATCGCGGTAAGTAAAATAACCGGAAGAAACCAAATGAATTTGCCAAACCGACAAAATAAAATTGACCTTGAATTAATTTGTGACAATAAATGCCCGTCATAAAATTGCCAGATATAACTTGCGTGCGTACAGGTAGGTCACTTCTGTCTAAAAAGTCCCAAATTTCTATTGTTCCTTTGAATGATATGATGTAGATTTGACTCGGAATGTGATTAGACCATGCGGCACTTGTAAAATAATAATCCATCTTCTTCCAGATAAATGGTTTTTCCAGGGATTTACTGGACCATATCGCAATTGTTTTCCCTCCCACGGTGGCGACGATATCTTTGTAATATGGGTTTCGGATGCAACACGTAATTGGTCCTCCATGGATTCGAGCTCTACAGAGATATTTAGCAATTTCAGTTGTCACCCCTCCCCCTGCAGATGCTTCACCTCCTCCCCACGATATTTTCAAATAATCCCCGTACATCGAAGTTGTGCATATAATTGGTAGCTTTTTTTCATCGATATCATTTTGATTTATCTCAGCCTCATACAATCGTGGCACGTTATTATCGGTTCGTATTTTAATTGTATTCACTGAAGGATACTCGATGTTTAAACAAAGCAGAGAGTCTAATTTCGACGATCCAGGATGTTGCGCTAATATTTTGTAAATCGGCTTCAATATCCCATCAAACACCCTCAATGGAGAGGTTTCTAATATTAAGTTAGTTGGTCGATTAGGGATTCGTTTTGAATCCTTCAATTTCTCCGGGATATTGTCAGACGACGTGCTCTTAATATTCCAAATTAAAATAGTTCCATCTACAGAAATCGAAACAAATTGCATTGATTTTTCTTTCTCCGGTAGCAGTTTAAGTTTTCCCTTGTTTGATATTTCAAAATGAGAAGATATCCACGTGATATCTGAAACACTGGCATGGTGATTGAACATTAAATTGGATGCAGCTGTTGTTCGAACGACAGATTTATCGTGAATAATCTTCATCCATTTCATTTTCGAATTCATAGCAATTCGGTTGTTTTCTTGGTACTCGGAAAGTAATTCAAAATCTTCAGTTTCCTCAAGTCGTCCATCTAAATCCCATATAACTATTTGCCCATTCACACAACCACCTATCAAAATATTTTCGTGATATGGACAAAACGACAGCGAAACCACTTCCCTATTACTTTCTAGATATAATTTTGGTTTAAGAGCATCAGATAGGCTCCACACAAACACTGGGTTCTCGCCGTATACAGCTCGGTTTATTTCGTCTTTGGATTCGTCTGGATATTTTATGATGCTTGCAACTGAGTCAGCATAGGTGACTGCTACTAGTGTACCATGTAATTGATGCCATGCTGCTGCAGAAATGAATTTCCCCTTTGCTTTGAAATCGGTTAAAACCGCGTATTCCTGAAAATTCATATTAGTTACTTTGCTCAACTCTTCATCTTTTACCAAGCTTGGATAGTCCAAATTATAAATGTCAACTTTTCCATTGAATTGAAGAATTCTTTCAACAATTTTTGATTTTTCCGTTAGAAAATTATTCAGTTTGGCAATGGCCATTTCTTTTTCCTTTTCGGCTTTCCTTGATAAAGGTTCTACCACTACCTTAGATTTTTCTGCATCTTCATCAGCCCCTCCTGTTGCTGCAGTAGTTCCTCCTGCACCGCCACTCCCCGCATCCCCCGTCCCTTCTGTAGCGCCAGAATCTCCTTCTAATTCACATTGTGTCCAAACATTTTGTGGGAACCTTGGAACTGTTTGAGCGAAGGAAGTACTTTTTTCAGGGTTAGCTTGAATGGATGCATCAACTCGTTTTTTAGCCACATTATAAAACTTGGATCTAGTTGGTGTCAGTTCAATGTATCCATCTCTTGCAGCCTCTGTGTTTCTTTCCAAAAACCGTTTAGGTTGATTTGGGACCGGAAACTTTGATTTTATTTCTATTCTCAGTAAGGGTCTATTTTTCTTGGGAATGTTTTCATCAACTTCTTGTTCACTACCCAGTGAAGGCCACGGTCTGCATTCTTTGACAACGGATTCTTCGAGTTTGGCGTATTGCTTCTCCATGAAGGCTTCTGATTCTTCATGGCAATGTTCCCTGGCTTCGGGAGTAAGGCACACGTAGAATTCATCCTCGTCATTGGTTTCATCGAGAAGATATCCGATGAGTAATTCGGAATCTTCGTAGGCGTCCAGTTCTTTCTTCAGGGGAGCAAATGGAGAATCATCCCCTAGTACTTGAATGTTGTCATAAATAAGTTCCTTTTGTACTCGTTTCCAAGGGTACTCCCCGGTGACGTCAATCCCCACCAAAAGTCCAAGCGAAGTCTGAGTGAGTTCATTCAACGTCAGAATACTGACTCCGGGGACTTCATAGTCTGGGAAAGGTTTTGGTTTTGAAATACCTTCTCCGACTTCACCTTCCACGGCACTACCACTGGCCTGTACTGAAAAGAAGAAACCAACAAATTAATGTTCGCAAATATTTTAAATGTACTGATTTAGGACGAAATTTTAAAAGTAAAAAGTATGTAAAAAATGTCCTGCAATGATATCGTGCCTATTTTCACATTCAATATAATCTTTAAGTAATAGTACGGTACTTGTATTTCGTTTAATTCACATGAATTGGAAGATAGCAACTGTCCATGAAGTAGCCGCACTGCTCAGGGGCCAGGGGTTTAGATCAGTCATCCTGTTAGTCGAAGTGGAGTAATGTTTTATTATGTAAGTTCGCTAATAAAAGATCATATCAGGTTGATAACATCAACCAACGTACCACACATTTGAAAATGATATCCCCGAAAACACCAAAAACTGTACGAAGGCATTGTTAATAATGTTGTATTGAAACATTTTAAAGTACATTTCTGTCACCTACCCCAGAACAGACTATACGTAGCGAGGTAGGTAGAGTAAGGTATACAATTACATAATAAATATTATTGTGCGAAACTGTAAATCTTGCCGACATATTAGCACTGTAACTGAACATACGAGTAATTGACACTACAAACTTTATTGATGTCACAATTTTTATAATAGGAGCTGACATTCATTGTGTTTTTTCAATGTTTTGATACATCTCATTGGAACAGTTATTATTATTTTTTTGTTACATTAACCCCATACAGGAGGCCCCGAGGAAAATAATAATTCCCTCCAGGGCCTATGTCATTTTGAGGATACTGTGTGGAGGAGTTTTTTGAGAAAAAAAAGTTCTGGGAGGAAGGAAAAGGGTACGAGGGATTGGTAGGAATATAGAGATCAATGTGTTCAGAAGTGAAGGACGTTTAATCCACCCTTCCTTCTGCAGCGCAAGGCGATGGGTCCAAAGAGATCACTTGGAGAGGTCAAAGGGTCTACCCAAACCAACCTCTCCCGATTTGGCATGTCACGTAACTGGTGGGTAGGCACATCCTGAACACACCTCACCCTATGGCAGTTGTGTGGGTTATACATTAAATGGTTCCCTGGCGGTGGTACCCAAAACCGCCTCCCAAATTGGGATAAACATATTTATTATCTAAATCCCACAAAGGCAGAGCATGTGCGTCGGTATTATAATAATTATTATCACATTTCTTGATTTGATTTTTCACAAAAACGGCGCTATAGAAATTAGTATCATTATTATTGTTGAATTAATTATAAAATTAAGATAAAAATTTTCCTAGAAGATGAATGGTATAAAAACAGAATATTAAAAAAGTGAGTGAAATCAAAATAAAAAAATAACATAACATAAGACATTTTCAGCGGAAGTTTAAAACAAACATAAAAATATGGTCCATAATGTTTTAAAAAGAATAAATTATAATGTTTTTAGTTAAGGTTGAGTTAAAATAAGTATAAAAACGTTTCTTTAACTCTTGCTTAAATTTTAGAAAACGATTAAAAAAAAGGTTCACTTTTCCTTAGAAGGGTGTGAAATCTGAAAGAGATATAATCAATCAATACACAAAAAGATAAGTCTTGTCTTACACTGCACCAATGTTTCCTCTTGTGAGATATCTACAGCGCTCTCGACAGCTTTAAGTTTTTCTTCAGATTCCGCCATGTTGTCTGACCGTTAAGAAATAATACTCATCGACACTAAAACAACTGAATTGGTTGCCTCGCAGCTTGCTACTGTGCAGGGAATACAGTGTTACAAAGTGTTTGATCAATACGTTGGGGGTTACTTTGTACACAGGTTTGTTCGGTATAACGAAAGGGGTGTCAAAACACGATCTTCTTGTTTCTGAAATATAAGGTATTTTATTTATTAAATAAACAACTAACGTACTAACCGACCCGCCGTTTCCCCGGAAGGGTAGGCGTAGAAGATGGACTGCCACCCAAACATGATGGCATGTCATTTTCTAACAAAATATTACTACATTTATAATATATCGAAACACTTTTTTTTAAATTTTTATATTAACTCCACACAGGAGGCCCTGAAGAAAATAATTTCCCTCAGGGCCTATGTTATCTTTGGGGATGCTGTGTGGAGGGTCTTTTTGTGGAGAGGAAGGAGTGAACATGGGTCTTGAAGAGTCCCATGTTGTAGGAGGGAGGAAACACAGAGGCCGGCAGTTCGTTCCACAGCCGAGTTGTTGAACTTAAGAACGAATCGTAGAAGCTACCCGTTCTTGTTTTACTTGTTTACTTGTTTTACTTATAAATATAATGACGTAATGTGAAAATATCTGAGTTTTTGTGCTCCGAAAACCTCATAACACATCCGCGTTTTACTGAGAGTTTGTTAGAAAATCTATCTATTCATTCGTCAAAGGCCTGCAGTCCCGTTTTTAACGGTAATACGAATATTTTGAAAACATTTTTAATAAAAAAGCAATATTTTATATTCTCCAAAATTTATTCTCCTGCGCTCCATTCATACTCTCTTCCATTTAAGCGTCCTTTTCTTAAAATTGCTCATTACCCTTTGCATTGTTTCCAAATTCTTTACATTTGTAATACGGTCATTTGAGTCCATATGAAAATTTAAATATTTAGTGGTCTGACAAGACACAATTCAATAGGACACTGTTCAAAACTTCAGATAACAAAATTTTTTGAAAAAAACAGTTGAAAAAATTATTCTGTTATAAAACGTTGGCGAAAAATAGCACCAAACATGTATTTGATACTTTGAAGTACGAGTATATTTTTATTGAAATAGTGAGCGCGCGCCAATATCCAATCAATTTTGATATCAAAACACCTGTATGGTATCTATTAATAGTAACGCGTATTATTCTTTTTGTGAAAACTAGAGGTAATAACAACAAACTAACATGTACAATAGAAACATTAGATCTTATGGTCTTAAACTTATCCAACAAATAACTACTAATACAACTTTTGGGCAAAAAAGCTTCTTATATCATAGTATTAAACTCTACAATAAAATACCACTCTCACTCAAAAACTTCAACAATTTAACATTTAAATCTCAAATAAAAAGCTGGATACTTAACATAGGGAGATCTGAAATAGAAAATTTACTGAGATCAAACACAGACTAAAACAGAATCAACTGAACTATACAAAAAAACACTATCTTACTTATTTAACAAAAAATAAAAATTATACTACATGATATATGTTCATAATTAAATTCATACGTAACTTTGATGTAATATTAATTTTCTTATAATTAAATTATACATAATATGTAAATGAAATCCTCAGCACGGAAGATCCCAGTGAGGATTTCATTATATCTTTTTATTACAAAAAAAAATATAATAAAACACATATTTTTTTTTTTTTTTTTAACTTCCGATTTAGTTGTCCGGGTTAAATCTTCCCCAAAGGAAAAACTTAACCCTTCCACTCACTTTTCCACAAATGATCATCTAGTCAATCAACATTATGTAAGTGCATTATATAAGCAAAATAAATACAAAACAATACAAGAACAACACGTCAATTCACCAGAGATCAAATGTGAAAATAATTCACCGACTCCAGATATTTTCATATCAGAGGGTTCGGCTCGGTAGAACTTCTAACAGGGCCTATAAATCCTACTGATTCCTCAACATAAATATTTAAAAAATCTTTTGTTATCCTACATGTATATATTATTATTATTATTGTTATTATTATATCCTCACTGGGATCTCCCGTGTTTTCATTTACAAATCATTTAAATTAAATGGTTTGAATAATATGAAGTAATTATAAATAATATATATTATGTTGTGTTTTTTTAGTACAGTTGAGTGGTTTCGGTTTCAATCTGTATTTGGTGTTAGTATATTATCTATTTCTGATCTCTCTAAAACGATAATGTGAGAACTAAGTATGTGAATTGTACAGAGATGATATTTAATGAGAAGGAAATGGACGGTTTAAGCATAGACGAAAGATGGAACCACATAATGGTGAGCCTTTGTGAATCTGCTAGAGAGGTGTATGGAAAGAGTACGCAAGGTAGGAAGAAAGGTGATGTATGGTGGGATGATGAGGTTAAAGTACTGGTCTCAGAGAAGAAAAAAGCACGGTTATGTCTGATAGCGGCTGGCAGTTCTTCCAGCGAAGAGGATTGAGCGAAAGAAGTGTATAAGGAATGCAAGAAAAGAGTAAGAGTTGGAATAAAAGAACGACAGAAACGCCGGGAAGAGGGAATCAAAATGACCGACCACTTCCAAGAAAACATTAAACTGTTTTGGAAGGAAGTCAAAAGAATCCGGAGTGATCCAGAAAATAGTAATATGAAAGTGATAAAATCGAAAGATGGAAAAATGTTGACGAATGGTGTTCCGTAACGCCAATTGCTTTTGACAGGCCGTGTACTAACCAATCGTATCGTCAGGATTTGAACTGTTTAGTTTAAGTTCGCACAAGTCAGCTAAAACGACGGAAAGCCGGGAGCCCAGCCAGTTGCACAAAAACGGTTCGACCTGTCAATTATCGATCCCCGGTTGTGTTATCGGAATAATCATAATACGTATTTATTATCGCAATTTAATCTAAAATAACGAGTGATAACGAACGACAGTTCAGTTCCAGTGCTGACAGATGAGGCTGATGCAGATTTCACCATCATTTCACCGGTAAGTTGCTTGTGAAGTAACGTTACGCATTGTGTTTCCGCATTCGCCTGTCAAAAACCGTATAATTAATTGATTTGTTATCTGTGTGGAATAGCCCTTGAGTCGGCTATTCCAACCCCTGTTCGTTTTTCGAACATTTTTGGTGCCGAAACCAGGGAACTTTAAGATTATAATCTATCTATGCCAAAACGGATATATGCTGTGGAATGTTTCTTAAATTTTGAATAATAATCAATTCGAACAGTAATTAGGTAGGTACCTAGCTCTTGAGTATTTACGACCTACCGCGCATATAATTATAATAGATTAAATTATTATCATTTATTTCGTTTATTTACGACCATAGTATTTACGATTTCATAGTATTTACGACCTACCGCGTATATAATTATAATAGATTAAATTATTATCATTTATTTCGTTTCGTTTTTAGGTACGTTTCCAATCGCGTTTATTCAACATGGCCCCAGCCATTCAAACATTGCGCCGGAAACGGACATTAGCGAATAATAGGTTAGTCAAGACACATGAAATAGCAAAAAGCGCTTTGCACGATGCAACTAAGTGCAACTTATTGTTAGCGCATTATACTACTCTGGAAAAGATAGTTCTTGAATTTGAAACGTCTCACGCGGAAATATTAGCTTTAGATGACACAAACGAAATTGATGAGGATAAAATTCGTGAAACCTTTGACGAGATGTATTATCAAATTGTCGAAATTTACCAGGAGTTAACCAGTCAGCCTCTCGATTGTAAGACCGCGAATGCGTGCACAAACGTTAAATTACCAAAAATAAACATTCCAATATTTTCTGGAAATGTCAAGCAATGGCCCGAATTTTACGACATGTTTAACGCTCTGATTCATGAAAACAAATCTTTATCCAACATCGAACGCATGCAGTATTTGTTCTCATGTTTATCTGGAGAAGCTTTAGGGTTAATTCGGACATTTCCAGTACAAGGAGCTCACTACGTTGAAGCATATCAAAGATTAATCGCGCGCTATCGTAACGCGCGTGAACTCGCCTTTACGTGTTGGCGGGAAATGCTAAATTTAAATTTTCCGCCTAACGATCCTTTTGAATTTCGTCGCGTGTTCGATGTATTTAATGAGGATTTAACAATTTTAAAAGAATTGGATCTCCCAATAGATAATTGGGACTTCGTGCTTTGTTATTTAATTCTGTCGAAATTAGATTCACCTACAAGATGCGCATTCGAACAACTGCAGTCTCCTACCGACCTGCCTTCATATTTGAAACTCAAAGAGTTTCTTTATAACAAATGCGAAGCTCTTGTACGAGACTTACATTTTTCGACTCGCGATAGCAGTACTATTGACAAACCTCTTGCACGGAACTTTAATCAGGCTGCCAAAAAACGCACTTCAGCGCTTCTTTGCGATCTTAATAAAGGACAGCCTAAAACAAATAGGTCCTCGAACTCCACCACTTATCTGAAATGCTCCTGTTGCGGGGAAGACCACTCCATTTCCAAGTGCAAGGTATTTGCACTCAAGTCAGTTCAGGATCGCCTACAGTTTGTTCAATCACACCGTTGGTGTTTCAATTGTCTTCATTCTTCTCATTATCTTAAAGATTGTAAATCTTTGTTTACATGTCAAAAATGTCAGCAAAAACATCATACTTTGCTCCATCGAGACGAAAACGCTTCTTTGGAAGATCAGTATCAACACTCCACGGCGTCTACGGACCAGGAGCCTTCTTCCGACTCTAAAATTCAGGTCCTCACCAACTTAGGAGACAAGTCCATAGTACTATTGTCAACCGCCAATGTTGGCATTCGCGATTCATCCGGCCGTTTCCAAACCTTTCGCGCATTGATCGATTCGGGCAGTCAAGCTCACTTCATCACCGATCGTGCTGCGGAGCTCGTAGGCATCCCTCGTCAAGCCAGTTCTCAGAGAGTTAGCGGCTTAGGCCAATCTTCCGCAACCACGTCAGGAGTCATTCAATTAGAGATCGGTGTTAAGGGACGGGTTCTCTTCAACATCAAGGCACTTACGCTGCCAAGTATCTGTGGCAACATGCCAACTGTTCGTCTAGATAAGTCATCGTGGCATCAGTTGAGAGACTTGCCTCTTGCCGATCCTGACTGTCACAAACCGGGACCGATTGATCTTCTTCTGGGTGCTGAGGTTTTCTCTTGTCTTCTGAGACCTGGTAATGTGAATGGTGGTCCACGTCAGCCATCAGCTTTCAATTCTGCATTTGGTTGGCTTCTTCTAGGTTCAATTGGTTCGGACACTGCTCACGAAACGAAATCTTTCATCGTTACTAACGAGGACCGGCTCCACGAAGAGGTCCAGCGACTGTGGGAGTTAGACACCATTCCCCAGTCTTCACACCTCACTCATGAGGAACAACTTTGTGAACAAATGTACTGCACTGACCACTCACGGGACGGATCTTCGGGAAGATACATCGTATCCTTGCCTTTCCGAGAAAGTGGAAGGGATATCTCTTTTCCAGGGTCGCGTGAGATCGCTTTACGTAGATTCCATTCACTCGAGCGCAAACTCATAGCAAATCCAACCTTACGTGAACAATATTCTGCTTTCATGACTGATTATTTACACAGTGGTCACATGACTCGTGTTCCTGGAGAAGATTTGCACAAGGGAAAGTATCACATACCTCATCATTGCATTCTTCGTCCAGGCGGCACTAGCATTTACTTAAGAGTCGTTTTCGACGCCTCAGCGACGGATGTTAACGGATCCTTGTTAAATGATACCTTGCTTATCGGTCAAAAGCTTCAAAAGAACCTGCTGGAGCTTTTGCTAAAATTCCGTATACCATCGGTAGTGTTTACTGCTGATGTACGACAAATGTATCGCCAAATATTGGTTCTAGAACCAGATCGCGCTTTCCAAAGAATATTTTGGCGTTTTCATTCGTCGGAACCCTTCCACGAGTACCAACTAAACACTGTAACCTATGGTGTCTCCTCCGCCCCATTTTTGGCCTGTCGTACTGTCAAACAGTTGACCAAAGATGAAGGTTATGATTTACCGCTAGCGCGTCGTGTGCTAACTTCGGATATTTACATAGATGACATCGTTACCGGTTGTAACAGCTTAGAACAAGCTCAACAAACGAAAACCGAAGTTATCGAGCTGTTTAAACGAGGTCAATTCGAATTGCGGAAGTGGGCTAGTAACAAACCAGAATTACTCGCCGATCTGCCTCCGGAATACTGCCTCAATGACTTGGTGTCCATGGATGTTGATAACTCTCACATTCTCAAGGTATTGGGATTAAAGTGGGAGCCACGACATAATACATTTTCATTCGAAGTCCTATGCCTCGATCGCGAGTGCACTAAACGCACTATCCTCAGTGAAGTCGCTCGGGTTTTTGACCCTCTCGTTTTTCTATGCCCTTTGACGTTTTTCGCCAAATCCCTAGTACCAAAGTTGTGGGTTCTAAAGGTTGGGTGGGATGACACCCCCCCTGTTAAAATTGTTCGTCAATGGGATCGTTATACTAAACAATTACCGCTCTTGAAGTCGTTCAAAATCCCTCGATGGGTGTCATTCCCTCACATGGAGTCGTGTCAACTTCATGGCTTCTCAGATAGTTCGGAACTTGGATATGGCGCGGTAGTTTACTTGCAAATCATGAATGTTAACGATAAAGTCCAAATATATTTGGTTTGCGCCAAGTCTCGAGTCACCCCCACAAAAAAGATTTCATTGCCTCGCCTTGAACTGTGTGCGGCAGTTCTTCTAGCAGATCTATTAAAATTCGTCAAAGATTTATACGTACCATTGCTTCAGATCTCCAATACCTTTGCGTGGTCGGATTCAACCATCGTGCTCGCCTGGTTACGTTCTCTTTCGTGTCGCTGGAAGACTTTCGTGGCTAACCGTGTCAGTCACATTCAAGATGCCCTCGAAGGGACTTCCTGGCATCACGTGTCATCTGGAGATAATCCAGCGGATGTCGCTTCTCGTGGTCAATCTCCAGCCGATCTGATCGATAACACGTTATGGTGGGCGGGGCCTTCGTGGCTGATCCAGTCATCCGATTCTTGGCCGTTGTTCGATGGCAATTTCGACGAAATTGAACTTCACTCTGAGGAACGAGTTCGATCTTTATTTGTCCAACAGGACGAAAATCTGGTGGACCTATTATTAGTTAAATTTTCTTCGATTCGGAAGATCCAACGCATTCTCGGTTACTGTCTTAGATTCATATACAACCTACAGAATAAAGAATCTCGTCGTTTGTATCTTCCATTAAACCGTGCCGAAATTCACACTTCACTTTTGACAGTAGTTAAACGCACTCATCATGTACATTTTAATAATGATATCACACGCTTGAAAGAGGGCAACCTTATGTCGAAACAAATGCGGAAGCTTAATCCCTTCATTGACGACCACGGTGTGCTCAGGGTGGGTGGCAGGTTATCTCAATCTGGGCTCGAATTCGAGTATAAACATCCTGCCCTATTTCCTCGCGAATCTAAGCTTACTTCTCTTGTGATAGACGCTCTACATCGAGAACATTGTCATCCAGGCCCCGACGGCGTTGTTCGTATCGCTACGGTTCGTACATTGAATGGTTCTCTTCTCACGAGACCATTACCCAAATTGTGTCCATTGCCTAGTCAATGTGACTAATCATTTTCGCTTCCGCGGCGCATTCTTTCTTATCATTTTCATTATTATTATTAATATATTTTTTTTTCTTTTTCTTCTCTCTTTTCACTGTTTCTTCGTTCACGCAACGTTCCACAGCATTGCCCGTTTTGTTTCTAAATTTTATTTAAAATACACGTTGTTGTATTTTGGTGGGCGGAATGTTCCGTAACGCCAATTGCTTTTGACAGGCCGTGTACTAACCAATCGTATCGTCAGGATTTGAACTGTTTAGTTTAAGTTCGCACAAGTCAGCTAAAACGACGGAAAGCCGGGAGCCCAGCCAGTTGCACAAAAACGGTTCGACCTGTCAATTATCGATCCCCGGTTGTGTTATCGGAATAATCATAATACGTATTTATTATCGCAATTTAATCTAAAATAACGAGTGATAACGAACGACAGTTCAGTTCCAGTGCTGACAGATGAGGCTGATGCAGATTTCACCATCATTTCACCGGTAAGTTGCTTGTGAAGTAACGTTACGCATTGTGTTTCCGCATTCGCCTGTCAAAAACCGTATAATTAATTGATTTGTTATCTGTGTGGAATAGCCCTTGAGTCGGCTATTCCAACCCCTGTTCGTTTTTCGAACAAATGGGGAAAAATATATATTTTTTCTATGTTTTATATCCACCTGATATTGAGGGGAAACTTGTCGAATTTAGCTGCATGCAAATGCTCTTAAAAAAAACACTCGATTGTAACATAAATATCTAATGGAGACAACCATTTCAATCGTGGGTTTATGTAAAAATGCACAAAATAGATTTATAAGCTTTAGTTTAAGTTATTTTAATAATTTAAGAGTATTTCATAACCTTCAAAATTAACTTCGATTGAGAAAAAATGGATATTAATGCATATTTTACCATCTTCCACCACAAACATACTTATGTCTTGTAGTAATTAAGTTGAAACCGAGTGCTATTCACATATTTTTTGTGTGCACCGGAATTTGACAAGTTTATCAAAACATTTTCATTGGTAGGGTTACGTCATACCAAAAATTAATGATTTCGCTACAGTATTTTTAATATTTTCGCAACAATTATTTTGAATGCATTTTTATGAGCTTTCTAAAAACGCTGTACCTTTATATACCTATTTTGTTGTTGATAACAAATGTATTACAAAGTGTTACAAACCTACACTGTTATTACACTGGTTTTCACGGTTTAAATAACTATTTAAAAAAAACGAATGTTGTCGTTGTGCACCAAACCTTTTTGCAAAATAGTTTTACAAGACTAACAATCGATTTATTTGTAACTGAAATTGCGATGTTAATAGATTTTGCGAATTAAAATATTGATTCACGTTAACAATATACGTGGCTGACGTTTATTTGCGATTCTTTTGTTCGGTGAAAAATTTAAAATAGTGTTAAATTAAATTGTTGCTTAATTATAAAGTACGTGTTTATAAAGCCGGGTCTTCGGCGACCGTTTTCACAAACATTACCTTAAACAATAGCGCAAACATTATTGTTTTCAAATATACAATAATACCTACCAACAAATCTAAACAAAACATAAAATAAAATAAAATACACATAGTAAAAAAGAGATAACGTTAAAAATTTAGAATCGAACCCAGGTTCTGTTGTATTATTGGAACAGCGTCTTAACCGCCTAGTTATTGAAGAATAAGTTAATACTAACAAAACTAAACGAAGCATGAAACAGAACAAGACCCAGAACATAAAAAAATAACAGTTACAACTAGGAATCGAACCAAGGATCTCTTGTCTTGTTGGCACAGCGTCTTAATCACTCGACCACAGGGATTTAGTTATTAAACAATCAATTTAATAAAGTTAATATTTTTATGGGATATTTTATTAATGTTAGGAACAAAGTTTTGGATTTTTTTGGCTTTGGAGAAGTCATGATTGTGTTGAATAAGGTTAGTTTAGGCTTCACTTCACTTCAATAAGGTTGTGCATACACACATTTTAAGTGAATTGAATTGTTTGGGTTTTAATAGACACAATAACCTATTTATTAATAGATTAGAATTATTTGCTAAGGGATGGATCAAAGTAAACATGAATTTATTGACGGATTGGTTGAAGGCAATAACTAATTTATTCTCTATCCATTAATAAGGCTTGAATTGTAGAGTTGCTGCACCTAATTAAAAAGGCTAAATAACTCAACTATTCTTGCAATTTTAAATAAAACTGCAAGCGGAAACGGAAATGTGAATTGATGGAGTCAAAATGTCTGCCGTTCATTATGGCGGAAATATCTCCCAACTTCGCCAACTACCCCAATCCAACCCCTTTGATATTCGGTGCTCTGATTTGAAAACGAAATAAACTAACGATCTGAGAATACCTGCGCTATTATTTTAACAAACTTTTTTAATAATAAAATTATTGTTTGAAAATAATGTTTTTGGAATATGAAATTTAACGTTTATTACCAAAATTACTGCGTTATTCGTATAGGATTTCTATACCTTTAGCAGTCCACTTTCAACTCTGTATTACTTTGGGTTATTTATTGATTTAAGGAGAAAACACAGATACAGACAGTAATTAAAAGAATATTAACTTAAGAATTCGCCTGCATCCTAACTAATTCTCGTAGATATCAATTTTAAATATTTTTTTACATGTAAATAAGGAAAAAGTACGAAAGAAAATTATTTTGTGTGTAGATAATGCTCAGTGTCAAATAAAAGTGTGCAAATATTTTTTATATAAGTTTAGAGATAAATCATTAAAAGGTACTTAAAGAGTATAGAGAATGAAGTAAGTACATATTTTCCCTTTTTTATAGGAAAACAGATTTCAATTTCCTACCAATTTCTACCAAACAAAGTACCATATGAATCAAAAAATATTAATGGTACCTAATCATAAGCTTTAACTAGGTTCATACAACCAGCACATGTGATATTTAAACATTTCTTTGGGATAGTAGACCCAACATTTTGGGACTCCTGGGAGACCTGTGTACACAGCGATGGATCCGCGATTCAATAAAAATAAGTAGGACTTGACTATTTAAACTTGCAAAATAGTTTTCAGCATTACTGATCATTGAAATATTTTTTTAATAAATTTTTTTGCATAATATTGTTTTCAATTTCAGGGCTTAGGATCACAGTGGCCTAACTACAAAAATTGATGTTTTGAGTTAAGTTTGGTTTTGGTAATGCCATAACTAACTAACTAACTAACCATCACGCCGTTTCTCCGCAGGGGTAGGCGGAGAGGACGGACCGCCAAACAACTCGGTCTTGGCACACACTTCTTGCCTCATTCACATTCATACATCGTCTCATACATACTCTTCTATTATTCTGACTCTTGACATGGCCCGACTCGAGTATCTGATTCACTTGATCGTGCCATGTCTTCCTCAGGCGTCCCCGACTTCTGCTACCATTCGCATTTGCATCATATATCCTCCTTACACTCCTATCTTCGCTCATTCGCTCTACATGCCCAAACCATCTAAGCGTCCCTTTCTTAATCTTACTCATTACGCTTACATCAGCCTTGCACTCTTTGCGGATCTCCACATTCCTCATACGATCAAACATGGTTTTACCACACATACGCCTCAGGGATCTCATTTCAACAGCATTTAATCTACTTTCATCCTTTCTTTGCCAGTTCCATGCCTCACTTCCATACATCAAGGTAGGTACCAGCACTCCGTTGTGGACTGCTAACTTCGCTTCTTTGGACAATTTTTTGTTAGCGCCAACGGCGTTCAGTCCTCCATTAACGGAATTACCTGCATTTACCCTTCTTTCAATATCTCTGTCAGCCTTCCCATCTCTCGTAAACATACTTCCTAAATACACAAATTCATCCACCTGCTCCAAGTATTCCTCATTTACAGCTATATTGCACACTGTTTTCGTACTTTCTCTTTCAAACACCATTACTTTAGACTTACTTACATTCATCATTATTGGTAAAGTCATAATCATATTTTTTAGTAAAACGAAACTCTATCTCGTACATAAGCCGTTTAAGATATACAGATGGGTATATGAACATTCCAATATTTATTTCCGTGTATCTCAAAACCATGTCACAAAATTTGCCAAACTGAATCGGAGGAATTCATAAAAAATGGACTCGCCTATATACAAAATTTACCCAAATTACAATCCAGGGGAAGAATATGTATTGTATACACGATCGCAGGAAGCAGCTACATTTAGAGACTGGTGCTTTATGGATAGACTTAAGTAAAGCCTTCAAATTAAATTTACCTCAATTACAATCCGCGAGATTATATTGTGTATTTATGAAATATTTTCCATTTAACCGTGTTAAGTCTGTTTAGTCTAATTTAAAATCTATGCTCACTGTTCATCGAACTCCCCTTTAAATTCATTTCTCATGTAAAAATAGGTTTCTTCTATTTTATTAATGTTAATTAATGTTTTAATTCCCGAAATGATTTTTTTAAATCACTGGGAAAAATTAATTATAAATAGTATTGTTATTATTTTATAATATCACTAAATGAATAAATAAGTATTTCTGTACATAGGCTCCTGTGATTCTAAACCCCCGAATTATTTAATTACGAAAAATTTTCCATAATCAAACTCGAAAGTTATTAGAATATTAATACAACATGAACATGAAGTTTTGGAAATTTCGTGAAAATACAAAGAGAATTCCATTGTAATGATTGTGAAATAATAATTTAAGAGGAAACTTTATTAAATATACTATCTAGAGACGTTTATATTTATAATAAATATTACTCATTTTTTCATCAAGATGAATTGAAAAACATTGTGTTAATTATTTGTATTAACAAAACAAAAAATTCTTATTTTTATAAGCAATAAAATTGTTCGCCTGAAACACTCATCCACATTGAAAAATCTCCTGATAAAAGATACATGACGCCAACGGTACACGAACATGTAATGTAAATGTAACAAGCAGTAATTGTTGAATGAAACACTAGCATATATTGAATAATTTCGCGGGTAAGAGATAAGCCTCCATAGCTCAGTGGTCAGAGCTTTCGACCGGAAATCGAAGGGACACGGGTTCGTGTCCCGTTGGCGTCATGTATCTTTTATCAGGAGATTTTTCAATGTGGATGAGTGTTTCAGGCGAACAATTATTGCTTATAAAAATAATTGTTATCCTTTGTGCTATGCATAAATAAAATCTTGTCTTAAAAACATTAATTTATCAAAAAAATAATAAAAAATTCTTAGCAAAAAAAAGTATTTTTATTTTTAGACACGAATTCATATATTTTATTTGTCTGTTATGATTTATTTATTGTTAAAAAAGTTTTATTTGTAGAATTCCATTGTAATTTAAACTTATTCTTTTATGCTTAATAATATTACTATTCAATTTATAAAAAAACAGTACAAGATCTGGCGTGTAATTATTATTACAGATAGTTTGATAATGCCTTCGGAAGAAGAAACAGCTGTCACACGTAATAATAATGTACATTTTATTGAATATATAAATGAAAAACTTTAAACAAATCTTCGAACAAGAGATTCCTCAGGAAAAGCTGATGATTCTTTAGTATTATTTTAATGATGAGTTTGATGTTCCGATATTGATGAAGAAATTTTATTTTCCTCTTATTGTAACAATCTATAAAGTTAGCTCCCATTTAGTAACGGAAAATTTTTATTAATAAAATGAATTAATCATATTTTGACGGCCTCCGTGGTCGAGGGTAGAAATTGACTTGCAATCCGAAGGTGGTAGGTTCAAATCCTGGCTTGCGCAAATACATTTTATAATGAATTTCTGTTATTTCACGATTAGTTTATTAAAAATAATAAATCCAGAATAATTTCAGCACGTTCCAGAGTGGAAGATACTCTCCGTATTGGCCTGGTGTAGGACCACCATTCCGAATGGAAACGTGGCTTGAAATGGTTTTATCCCTGTTTAGTGACTAGATCTGAATACCTAAGTATTCCCCATCTTTCTCTTCTTCATCTGCTCCCCCTCCCCGCTACCTTCAGCCTCACAACATACCTCAATTAGGGATGCCATAGTCACTGGCTCCAGAAGGCTGGGAACAGTTAGGACTCTTTAGCGGTATTCACGTAAAACATTAATGTACATTGTTGTTTTTTTTCTGACACCAAAATGATGAATAACTACCGTGCAAAAGCACAAAAAACGCACAAATAAGATATTACTAACATTCAAAACATCTCGGTTTTACATTAATGATTCAAATTTACGACCGACCAAACATATTTGCTGGCAGTTGGAAAAAGTATATTTTTTCTCCTTCAGAAACTTTTGTTAAAAAAATTTGATGAATGATATTTTCGCAGAATGGCAAACGGAATGGTGTATTTGCCTGGAACCGTTATGGGTGCTGTATCCACCACACGCCGTGGTATCGTCTCGGGAAACGCTTGTTCAGAAGTAGATACGGGAAACTGTGTACATACGGGAAACAGAAGAATATTATGAATTCGCAATAAGACCTCACTTGGTTGAAATTTAAATCCAACAGATTTTCGTAGGTGAAACACGAGTTGCTCAAAAGTAGCTATTTCATAATGAATGTACATATTTTGATGGATTGTTAATTTATTTATTTTATTTAAGGGAAATCAACTGTTTACAATGTGATTGATGTATACATAGAGGGAAATCAAAAAAATTCAGAATTTCTGGAACACGTGTTCCGAAATCATAATAATATTTTCGTAATTTACTAAAAGTTTATCGGTAAATCTTTTAATTTATGCGTAAGGCCTGCAATCCTGTTTTTAACCGAAATTACTAATAATTTTACGATATTCTTAACAAATTAGCAATAGTCACATTTCTCGTGTACAACCAATACTTATGGATTATCTCAATATTCTAATACAGTCATCTTAAAGTTGACGATAACCCCCCCTTGTGGGCGCCGGAGGCTTTCAGGGGGGCAGTGTCAAAGAAATGGGGCGTTAAGTCAATCTAGAGGGGTGACGGCAGACAATTTCTGTCTTTAAAATTCTGAATCTAGGAATCTAGCTAAATTAAATAATAATAGTTATTTTTCTTCAAAATAACAAAACAATTTTTACAACAAAACTGGGTGTTCGCCAATTTGTTAGTTAGTTTTAAAATTAAGTAAAACACTATTATAGATAGATTTTTTTCGAATATCATGAACATGTGCGAAATAAGTTTGAGAACCTGTGTTCTAATACATTATGTAATCAAAAGTATATTTATTACAATTAACAACAGGTATTAGGTATATATTATTGTAACAAGAGATACTCCATAATACATGTCTTTACATAATACATCAATCCATTTTATTTACTTTGGTTTGGTTGGGTTAGGTTAGGTTAAAAATAAATTGAAAAACCTTTCTAGAACTGAATTGAGCCAAAATTCCATATAATTTTCATTAGAAACCTAGTGAAGTTATCTGTGTTTCAAAGATGTACCATGAAAACAAAATGAAAACTTTTTATTTTTCTCTGTCTTATTCTATTTCATGTTTCGTATTACATTACAAATATATATGTTTAGTATAACCTTCAAAATAAGTTAAGAGAAAAATTTGTTCCCGTTAAATATATTATTGAAGATATTTGAGCTTTTATTATGAGCGTTAGTTTTGACGTAGTGATTTTATTATTTTCGGGTAAAAATTCCAAAGTTCTCATCGAAAATGTAAACAAATATTGAAATTCGGTATTACGAATTCCTCTATTTTCTCAAATTCTGAGATTTTCGATTTCACATTAGATATTTAAATATAACTCCGGGTGGTTGATTGTCAAGTCTCGCTCGTTAGATGACAGCCTTAGTCTCGTGATTCTTACTGAGGGATATTATATAATATTATCATAATCCAATTGGTTGTCGTCGCTTCAATTTGGGAGGGAAGAATTATTTATATCTGAATCTTCTACTTACTACTATCTACAGTCACATTTTTTGACGAAAATTTGAATAAAAAGTTGTCATAATAACATTAATTTTAATATTAACGTTTCTTTACGTTTTAGCATAGAATGTCGGGTTGTTCCTAAACTAGTTGGAAAAATTATATATTATAGCAGGCAAAACAAAGCATTTTGATGAAATTCTCATTCAACAATCCTTTCATCGATATGCACGACTAAATGACCAGCTCTGAAACGGGGATTCCATCGAAGCCAGAGTTATGTTAGCCTGTCAGAAGATGAACACACTGTACAGAGTACACCCGAGGAGATTGATTGAAAGTTACTCCTGTCGAGTCTCACACGAAATCTATTTTTTATATTAAACAAAACCAGTTTGTAAAACTACTCAAGGTCCTAGAGAGTTCCTGCACAACACAGTTAGTAGCATATTAATGGATGATGGGCTAGTATTTGTACAAAGGTGAGCGAAGGCGTAAAATTACAGTGAAACACAAATTTAAAAGAAAAGAAAGATAAACCCTTCAGTAAATGATATTAGAACTTGAGTTGAGATGTGGGTTGAGAGCAAAAAATAAGACATCAATATTGTTATTCAAGAAAAAAAGGCGCAATAACTGAAAGAAGATCACCCTGAATGGTGCAGGAACAAGGATCCGTCTACTCTACTAGTTGTCCTGGCCCGCAAATACTTTGAGATGAAACAATACCCTAAAATAAAGCCAAAATCAAAACGACGTAAGTGAAGCAGCCGTGCACAAAAGTATGCGACGCGCGGTCCTGGTGCATTGGACAGACCTGCGATTGAATTTGTCCTATCAAATCTATAAGATACAGTGGGAATCTTAAGGACTACAATGATGAACACGTATAAAAACAATATTCGGAGCGCGACTTTGCTCTAGCAGTGCTAGAAAATCGATCATTCCCTGGGGTTTATTTTAATTATTTCTGATGAACGTATTACTAAATTCACAAATGTTTCTAAAGGGATTTCTAAAGGACCAGACTCTAGACGAACCAAGAAACTACTCGATATGAACAGAAACTCGCTCAGGGAACTGGTAGGACTACTAACGGGACATTGCCATCTCATTAGACACATGCAGATATTGGGAGTGGAAAACACCAATAGATGCAGGAAATGTGAAGAGGATGAAGAGACTCCAATACACCTATGGTGTCAATCTCCTGCCCTGGTGGGAACTAGGCTCAGATACCTGGGGAGACATACTTTAGAACCAGAAGACATAGCCACATACACAATAACAACCCTAGCGAACTTTATTAAAGGGACTGGGTTGTTGTTAAAGGATTGAGGTAAAATGGGTGATATCACAATGGGCCTATGGCCTAAGTGCTCACGGGAACTACGTGTAAACCGTCTCCGCCCTTAAAAAAAGGGATTTCTCGTGAAGTTACTAATTCTTTGTCCAGAAAAATAAAATCTGGTTCTTACCACTAATTTAATAGTTGAAAAACGTTTAATAAAATTTAAGGTCCTGTTTTTATTAATTTTATACATAAATAAAATAATTAAGTTCATCAGAAATAATTAAAATGTGAGTGTCGGGCAAACCCTAGTTATTAGAGTCTTAGTCTCGCACATGAGATGATTTTGCACAAAAACGGCGCTATGAAAATCATCCCAACTACTAACCTTGTTGTAATCGCAAGTGCGCCTCACGGTTGAATCTAGCGGGCACCTCTGGTGTGGAGCACCCAAATACCCGTACAAAACCCTTGAGTGCGCATAAACGGTCGATCCGTTTGATAGATTCTTATATCTTAACCGACGTTTTGCAATCTTTAGAGCTCGGGTGGGAATGTTGTCCTTGTTTTGTCAATGGAAGATGCACAGCCGAGAAGAACACCATGAGAGTGCCAAATACATTTGTAACATTAGAACGGGTCGTTTTTACGACTCGTACTTGGTGTAGAATAATTTTCCGGCCTCTGTGTTTCCTCCCTTCTAGAACATTGGCCTCTTCAAGATCTAGGTTCATTTCTTACTTTCCTCCAAAAGACCATCCATACAGCATACGTTTTGAAAACAAAAATCTAATTTAAGGCGATGCACTACGTCGTGTAATATTTTAAATTGAGCCGCTATCAATAACAACCCTTACGTAGATGGCGATAAGGTTTACATTACCGCTTAACACCATCCGCCTGTTTTGATTTATGCAAGAAAAAAACATAGTCAAAAAGTGCCTTTTATTTTATTTTGTGGATGTTTAGGCATAAATATTTAATTTTTTTCCGATCATTTTATAAATAAATTAATTTGCCACATTATACAAATAGTAAGTAGGAGATTTTGAACTTTAAAGCAGTTTTCATAGGCCTTATATATTATTTTTTTCTGGGCTTATAAAAAGACTTATCTAAAAATACTCGATTATGTCAAAGACCAAGATGTATTCTACTCGCAGTATTAAAGCATCTGAAAAATTTCTAGGCGACCAAATTTTCAAACCAAAAACACATGATTTTGCATTACTACGTATGGCATCGCCTTAAAGGGTAAAAGTAAGAATTAGAGCGAATGGAAGATTGGAGAATTAGGACGAGTGTGGTGAAATTGGGTTACGTGGCGTCCACTGTTACGTTAATTGGCCATTGTTTTTGAATAAAATAAATATGTTAAATAAAACTTAATCAATGATGTGTTTTATATCCGCAGGTAGGTCTCAGTCAGCGGAAGGAGTCAACTATCCGGCTGACCACAGACTTGTCCCCGCTGCGGCCCAATGCTGAAGACTCGGAAAGTCGCATCCCCTTTAACACCTACCCCTTCGCACTCGTGCTGAGGTTACGGGTTTTACAGGTACGCAATCAATTATCATTACATAATGGAAGATTAAAATTCCCGGGATATTAATAAACTGACAATAATTCATCCGCAAAAAACGACTTGAGCCGTAGAGGATTTGAGCCGCATTTCAAAAATCGTACCTCCTATTTTAAATATGGAGACATATTTATAAACTGCTAACATTTGTTTAAAGCCAATGAATCCGCTCATATTGCACCACCTATCCTATATTTCTTTTTACATTTTTTTGTATAATTTATAAATGCGTAAATTTTGTAATTGAAATTGCCCTGCCTTTGTTTAAGGCAATATTGAATATTACTATTTCTGTACGTTGACTATGGTCTACTGAAAATATCTGTAGTCACAAAAATACGATTTTCAACATGTAAATAGATTTTAAATTGGCGTCTTCAGAATACACGACAGAAAACATTACCATCTAGAATTTTCCAAGAGAGGAACATTAGTGACGTCCTTTGGTATTCTACAGAAGCTTAATCAAGCTAGCGACTAAGAATATTAGCTGATTGTGAGAAATCTATCTATCCATCTATATAAATAAAAATGTAAATGTTCGTTTGTTCAAAATCTTAAATCTCCGAAAGTTCTTCATCGATTGCTTTGAAATTTTGACCCAATGTTGCATTCTGACCCAATGTTGCATTCTGACCCAATGTTGCATTCGAACATAAGTGTGTTTTTATAAACTATCTATATTATATAGATGTCACCTATGACAGGTAATTTTTTTTCAACAACAGTTCCATCTGTTGGAATTGTTTCTCTATCTGCACAGACAGACTGAATGAAGCAACGCGTGGCGGGGTACAGTTAGTTCTAAATAAAATCATTTTAATAATACGTACCTACAATGTGAGCAGAAGATACTCTCAGCATCGCCTTGGTGTAAGAACACCATTCAGAATTGAAACGTTGCTTGAAATCGTGTAAGCCGTGGTTGGTGACCAGATCTGAATAGCCAGGTCTTCCCCCACCTTCGTCTTCCCCATATCCTTCCCCTCCCCACTACCCTTCAGCCTCACAACATACCCCAGTTGGAATGTTGTATTCACATAAAAATAGCACTTATCACATTAATACCTATATTCATCATTAGTAACTCCTTGATAAAAGTTTTTATTTCATAAAAACAATAATTACCTATTTTATAACAATTTCATTGAGTTACTAAAAAATTCTTATATGACCTTTTTTTAGTATGTTGACTAAATAATCACTATTAATTTTATGTTTTTTGTCTATAGGTGGCTACTTATTTGTCTATTCTTATATTTATTATTTTCACCACACTTGACGAAGAAACTATTAGCTTTGAAACATGTCGATTATTTTGATTGTGGTCTACACAAAGTGATATACTCGTATTTTTATCAAATTCATTGTAATTTATAAAAATCACCTACTGCTAATTAGTCCTGAAAATAGTTTTAACGGGTAAATCACCGTACTAATATTGGCTACATTATTCTTCTTTCAATCAATGTTTTATCGGTTACGTAATCACCTGCATGAAAAAACTTGGATTTTGAAACTATCGGAAATTGTTTAAAAACCAGTTCGAAATGTATTTTGAAGCTTCTATACAAAGTTTCTAGACGAAACGAGTCCATTTGAAATCAATGAACGAATTATTTGAGACGAGATATCGTAGAGTATGAAAAATCGTAAATTTTTAAGCTAGATCTTATAAAACAACGATTAAATAATATTTAGGAACAACTTTTTCTTATTAACTTATTTTGAAGGTTGTACCCATAAATGTAATATATCATTAAAGAAGAAGATAATTCTGATAAATCTAAACGAAAGATGAAACAGAACAAGACACAGAAAAAAAATATAACGGTCACAACTATGAATCGAATCCAGCATCTCTCGCTTTACCGAGACTGGCGTCTATACCAACTTGACCATTGGGACGGATATTGATTATCAAACGTCATATTTGTCGATCTCATTTTAAATTCAGAATTAACAGTATCATCTTACAACTACATATTTTGTTTCCATATTTTGGCACATACCTTTTTAAATAGAAACAAAGTTTCCAATGAAATTGGTGCATAGGATAAACATTTCCGATTTATATTTATATGAGATAACTTGACTTTTTAAAAGTCTAAATGAATATTCTGGAACAACTTTTATTTTTTGTGTCTTGTTCTGTTTCATGTTTCGTATTATCTCCCGGGCAGACAGACCGCCCCTTATGCAGGGAAGTTAAAATTTGTGTTTGTATGTATTTTCGGATGAGAAATCTGAAAAAATATCTTTTTTTAGAAATCGACAACTGCGCTACTTATCGGGTCCAAAAATATCATTTATTTCATGCTGGAACCATCCATACATATTCCCAAAATTTCATTTAAATCGGTTGGGCGGTTTCGGAGATTAGCGTGTACGAACACGGTGACACGTGATTATTATATATTAAGAGAGTTTGTTGATATCGCATTTAGAAAAGAATTTTCCTATTTTTTAATGACAAGGCTTTTATGGAAAGCACAGAAGATAACAAATTATTATAAGCAATAATCCATTAGCCGGAATCATCCATATAAATTTAAAAATCTTCCGAAAAAAATAATTGCCTCCGACGGGAATCATCGAACCCGCAGCCTTCTGATCGTCGTTCAGGTACACTAGCCACTATACTACGTCGGCTAATGCATATTCCGATTGCCAGTCGATGTAGAATAGTGGCTAGTGTACCTGAACGGCAATCAGAAAGCTGCGGGTTTGATGATTCCCGTCGGCGGCAATTATTTTTTTTCGGAAGATTTTTTAAATTTATATGGATGATTCGGATTTGACACCTGTCCGGCAATCAGAAGGCCGTGCAAGCGCACAAAATTTCATTACATAAGTAGTTAAAGAGCTGGGGAAGGGGTAGTTAGGGTAGTTTTTGAAATCTCGTGTTGACACTGACCTTACTCTTGTTTTGAAGTTCAAATTTCATCAATCTCGGAATAAAACTATAGATTTGTATAAAAAACAAAGCCACCCTCAGACACTTTGTAATATATAAATAGATAGATGAACCTATTTTCGAAAAGTCTCAATATTTGAAAAGCACTAAGTAAATTTGAATATATATTCCATTTTACAATGAAACGTAACGTATGGTCTCACACATCAAAATATTGTTTTTGATAAACCTTCGTATATCTCTTCTTTTACCTTTTCTACAATATCTTTGATGTTTTTCTTAATTTCTCTTCTTTTTAATCTGACATGCTCGCAAATACACAATATATTTTTTGGTAATTTTGCTATGAATATTTTACAATTTTAATAATTTAAACATGCTTCGCGTGCATTGAATGAATAAAATTAAAAGTTGCCTCTCCCATTGTAATTTAACAGAATTTTATAAAAGAGTATTTTCAATCATTGCCCTTTTCGAATAATACATAAATATAATACATTTATTTATTTACTAAAAAAATAAAAAACACCACACCTAAAGCAAAAGTTTTCATCGAATGATAAAGTTTTTTATAATAACGTAACACCACAGAATTCGTATTAAAAATTAAAGAACTTTCCCATTTTTCTTCAAGTTTTTCCAATCGATTATTATAACAAGTTATAATTTAATGTGACATCGTGGAAGTTTCTTCCAAAACAAGCTTATTTAAGAAAGCTTGAAAATTTTGTATTTTTACGTTAAAGGAAATTTAAACCGTGAAAGCTTCAATCTCAGTTTCATATTATTTGTTTGCAGAAACACTAAGCTTCCCAAATTAGATTTTTAAACACGAGATTGCACAAGTTTCATAACTAGATTTTAAATGCGCAAAATTTTCGAACTCTGTCATTGTTTGTAGTTGTTTCTCGCTGCTAGTATAACGCAGTTAGGAATATATTTCCTCTTGCTCTGTTACATATTATATTTGAAAGCAGAGGCGCTCTGTGATTATTGCATACTAAATAAAATCTAGAAAAAGAAGTCTTTGCACCTAAAATGTAAATATTTTAATTATTTAGCCCTTTTATACTCGTTTACTAATACTTATTTAAGGTATTCTTCTCACCAGAAGTTAGAAATCTTTATTATTTTATATTATTTATACTTTAAATGGCGTATGATATATGTTTCGAACTACGAGGAGCGGCTACAATCTTAATGTGAATTAGCTGTGATTTTGTTAGAAATTAAAATTGGGCTATGTTTTTTCGGAAAGTTTTGAAGGTTTGCACGAGACGCTCAGCTAAACGCTTAATTGTTCGCACACATGGTGCAAGACGAAAATCACGCTGCGTTAAAACAACAGACCGGAAATTGGTCAAATAAGCAGTAAAAACAATTTCGCTTTCTTTAAAAGTGTATCGCTCTCTCTCTGTCTACAACATAAATGTCAAACCAAACCTAACCTAACCTAAACGCTTGATTGATTTCGAACATGGTGCAGGACGAAGAGGAAAATGACGACAAAATTCAAGCTGCATTAAAACAACAGAACGGAAATTGGTCAAATAAACAGTAACAATAATTCCGCGTTCTTTAGGTGTGTATCGGTACATCGCCTATTGTCAACTAATCCTATCTCTATCTACAGCATAAATGTCAAAACACAATGACATTTTACGCCATTTGCAAAAATTATGGCAGATTCACATAGTGAGATTACTTTTGCCGCCACTGGGTAGCGGCGTCAGCGCTGGAATAAAGCAGAGCAGCAGCACTTTGTGTGTTTACAAACTATTAGCTGAATGTGTCTGCGGCGGGAAGTTTCTATTAAAATCGTTGTTTTATATCCGGTCAGGGGATAATTGACAGTATAAAGTTTATTTTAGTTATTATTAATTTGCAGTAAAACATTGCATCCTGTTGTAAACCCTTTTCGTTTTTAATATGTAAATTTAAATAATATATTTTTTAATGATGATCTAAATATGTGCATTATCTGTCTAAAATTTTCGAAAATCGTATTATTTCTACCTTAACTTGTAGCACCAAATTAGGTGAAAATCTTTTCATGATATTTTAACAGGATACTACTAATGCTACTTAATATTTAATTAAGGAAAAACGAATATATTAAAATACCCCCTTTACACACAGTACTAGATTTATTATGATTTTTTAAATGTGAAACCGCACAAGAGTCCCAACTGCTCCCAATCGTCTAGAGCCAGTGAGACTATGGCATCCCCGTTTGGGGTATGTTATGAGGCTGAAGGTAGTGGGGAGGGAAGGAAATGCGGAAAACAAAGAAAGGAGAGTATCTGACTATTCAGATTTGGTTGCCAAACATGGCTAAAGCTATTTCAAGCAAATATTAAAATGTGAATGGTGGTCTTACACAAGGGCGATACTGTACTGAGAGTATCTTTCACTCTGGAACGTGATGCAAGTGTACTATTTATTATTTTAAATTAATAAATTGTGAAATAATGAATTCATCAAATAAAATTTAGTTGAGCACATATATTTGAATAGTAGGTACCCTGTTTTATTTGACTTTACAGCTGCTGAGTAGTTTCGGAACCAGTCTTCCCTTCTTCAGGGAAATAGAAGATTTGAACGAAATGTCTGAAAGACATGTAAGAAAAACAATTGCGAAGACAGTAGGCAAGGGAGAAAGAGAAAAATCTGTAAGAAGATATAATGTAAGATTAATTTCTTTTATTATTTTAATAAACGTTCTCAATGATTTAACGTGAATACAGCCAGGGGAGATCTTAAGAGGTATCTGACAAAGGAAAAAAAGTAATAAATTTAAAAAAATTAGCTATCAATGTAAAACCTATTGATTTTTGACGAGAACTGAAAACTCACGAATTTAAATAGGTAATTCTGAAGAACTTTCTAAATCAATTGCAAACAAAAGAATCTTTGTTCAGGCTTTCAAATACTTGAGAAGAATAAAGATGGCAAGATTCATATCAGCAAATAATAGCTTTGGATGTCAAGGAATTGTTTTCTTCTTTGTATTGCATATCGTCGAACATTTCTTTGTTTGTTTTATACAATTAAAATCCTATCCGTTCTTACTTTAAGAAATCAAAGATAGCCCAAAAAGAGAAAAATAAGATCAATTTTGGAACGATGGTATGGGTTGGGTTGGACAAACGTAGTGGTGGGGTTGTTAGGTTATGTAGTGTCATGTATGTCCACACATTAAAAGCCTCCCAAAAACCTTTCATTCGCACATGGGATATGTTATAAATATGTGAAAACATTGTGATTTGTACACTTATCTGATTATTTTTATTTAATTTTGTATTATTTTAGTCTGAATGCTGTAAAAATGAGATCCCTGTGTGGTAAAACCACGTAATATCGAATGAAAAATGTAAAAATAAATCTTATATTTGACGGCCTCTGTAGTTGAGGGGTAAGGCTTTCAACCAGCTAGCCGAAGGTAACGGGTTCAAACCCCAGCGTGCGAAAATTTATTTCATTTGATTAATTTTTGTTATTTCATAAGGTTTTTATTTAGAGTGGAAGGTACCCTGAGTATCGCCCTGGTGTAAGACCACCATTTAGAATTTAAACGTTGCGTTGCTTGTAATGGTTTCATCCATGTTTGGTGACCAGATCTGAATAGTCAGGTACTCCCAGTTCTTCCTCCTCATCTCCACCCCTTCCCTACTACCCTTCAGCCTCAAAACATAGACCAATTGGTGATGCCATAGTACCACTGTCTACAGACGGTTGGGAATAGTTGGGTCTTTTGTGCGGTAATCACATAAAAAAACATATCTTTTTAAATATGCACTTATTTGACTATTCCTATATGTCTTCATTTTCAGAATACCTTCTTTGTATCCTGATGAAGAAACCTTTAATTTTGAAATTCAGTTGATATCTTAATCTAAATAAACGTTAAAAAACATTCCAGCACCCCTTCCGAAACTAAATTATAAATACCGAACCTTGCATGAGTCAGCTAAAGTAATAGATTGTAGGAAGACATTCATAAACGGATTGTTTTACCGGCTTACCTCTATACTTTTCACCTAATATCTACATATATGCTTAACCATCGCACAGTGGGTCAATATTGATAGTTTCTCCAATTATAACACCCGTAAAAAGGACATAGTAAGCTTATACTTCGTCTGTGCATTGGAGATGACCATCGGCCTGATAGTGATAAATTGTTTCATCAAACCTCAGATGAATTAATAAAGTAAAGTTAAGTTACTGAGAACTCATATGGTTTCACTAAACTAGGTATTACTGTTTCATTTGTACACACATATTTTTTGAATGACTATCATTTTCACAAGGGATGCAATATTTTGTTCGATTAATATGAGTGTAACTTTTCTTGTGCTTTTTTTAAATGTCATTGGATCAAACTGACCTATAACAAAATCAACCATATCAACGTATTCTGGTTTCTACCAAAACACAGTTACGAAAATACGTTGAGAGAAAAAAATTGTAAATGTCTCACTGTGGTGACAGAATATTGTATCTTTTACACAGAATATCTATCGTTCATACTTCGTAACAAATTTTTATTTAGATTTATTATCAGTCCAATTTACAACGCCTATTTTAAAGAGAAAGTAATATATTTTGTATCTCAAAAGAATCTGTCTAAAAATAATCTGTTTCTCAATATTTTTTCTACGTCGTGTGATTTTGATTTCATTTTAGTCTGAGGGTGAAATGATTGATTTCATGAAATCATTTCATTCGATCGCGGATTGTAATAATGATTTACTTTCATACGCTCTGGGTTTTGCGAAACGCAATGCGTTAAAAGAAAGCCCATTTTATAAATCAAACTGATTCCAGACATTAAGTGACGTCTATCGGCTAATGGCAGAAGCTAATGGAAAAGACAACCAAGTGGAAGAAACGAATATGTCAGACATATTGGTTCATATTGACAGTCAATGATGGCCTGAGGCGTTAGGAGGTCATTTATTAGAAAGATGCTGACAGAATTCAAGGTGAAAGCTATTATTTAGGGTGATATATTTTTATTATTACTTTTTACGTACGTTTTTTTAGATGGGCTTTTATGTGATTTTACAATGGTTAATATGTTAATACCCAAGTAAGGTCACATTCTCTTCGACATTTGTAAACAAACAATAAATTAAAAACAAATAAAATAAATGACGCAGGGGAAAAAGATCGTTAAATTTTACCTAGTACACAAACACTTAGTATATAAGTTCGTACAAATAAAAGTGTGCATTACAGAGAAAAACAGCAACAAAAATGTAAATACTCTAAAAGAATATAAAAGTTTAAACTAAGTATATTATTTTTTTTTTTCGAAGGAATCAACTTTGGAGTGTGATTGTATATTAAATGAAACAACTACACTTTGTTTAGGAGTAAAATGGCTATTGCTTATTTATTAAGAATATTTTCAAATTATTTGTATTCTGGTTAAAAGCGGGATTGCAGGCCAATGAATTAATAGGTTTCCTGATAAACTTTAGTAAATGACTATCATACATGAACACGTGTTCATGACGGTGACCGGATAAATCATCACAATGATAATTCATCACACCTTTAAAAAGTTATATTAAGTCATGGAAAGTGATGAAAAAAAACTTTATTAACGGGGTTAAGTAGGTTAGGTTAGGTTAGGTTTATTAAATCATCACAATGATAATTCCTCACATCTTTAAAAAGTTATATAAAGTCATGGAAAGTGATAAAACAAAAAATTAATTAACTGGGTTGAGTAGGTTAGCTTTAACATTATTTTTTCGTCGTTTTTAGTGACAATTCAACACACTTTTTAAAAGTGTGTTGAATTGTCACTGTGTTGAGTTGTTATGGAACCGTTCATGACAATCCTAAAATTTTCGCATTTCCTCACTATATATTATTAAGACAAATGCACGTATATGAACACGTATTCCAATATATTACGAATTTACTAAAAGTTTGTCAGGAAATAGCTTGCTATGCCGTTTTTAACCGGATTGGCAATAATTTGAAGAGATTCGCAATACTCAGGTATCTCCGTGTAATATACCACTTTTATTGAATTAAAAAATGGCAGGGTAAACTGTCTCCCTCTTTTCCATTTGTATCTCTTTCTTTCACCAATAAGATGTCTTCTTATTATTATTATTTTCTTTATATTATGTGTCTGATGTAATTATGATTAGTTAATACATAAGCCTTATGGAAGCTTGAGATAAGCGAAACCTGGTTGACTGTCATTTATTAATTCAATATAAGTGGTGGATTAAAATGTGTGTTTAATTTGATATAAATTATTTGTGATTACGCACAACAGCTATTTTGCCTTCTGATGGTACTGTCAAACTGCAGTGAAGTCCCTGATAGATAAATTATGTATTTATATAAGTTACCTCTATTAAGCTTGTAATGAAAACACAAAATAATTTTTGACGTTCTACAAAGTAAACACAAAAAAAAACGTTTCTTAAATATTTTTATAGAGAGCTCATTTTTTCGTCCGACATTGTACATAAAAAGCAATGTTTTTGTTTGTACAACACTTTTTATTCATATTTAAGATACCGACCGTGTTTCGTTTGAACCAATTTTAGCCGGCTAGGCTGTCTAATAGGGTAGAGAAAAAACTTTTTATTAAAAGGCTTTGCCAGTTTTAGCTGATGTCGGGCGAAAGACGAATTGCTTGGCTAATGTAAATCTTGTATAACTATGCATCGTTCACGTTTTTTTCTGTGTTTGTTGTATTTTACGTTTACTTGGTTGGTAGAGCAGTGCCCCGGCAAAGCGAAGATTCCTAAATTTTCTGTTTCAAATTTTGGTTTAAAAATTGCTAATCTTATTTATTAATGCCTTTTTTCGGGGCTTTTACACATGAATATCAAGAGATATACATAACTGAATTGCTTCATTAACAACATTTTATATTTTTTTTAAAATAAATTGAAGATGTCCACTGACTTATTATAGTATAATTGTTTTCTCCATTAGTATTATGGCCAAAGTGGAATACTATGGTAGTTGGTCCCAGAATTTCTGAAATGAAATATATAAATTATCTTAAATAATTATTTATTAGAATTTGATGTTTTAATAATAAAGGTAAAATAACATAATGGCGTTAGTTAATTTATTTTACTAATACACGCTTTTTGCAAGGTATTAAGATATACAATATTTACAATATTAAGACAAATTATTTGCTTGCGCCCGTACATACGCAATATAAATATGAATACTTAGTTTGAATTGAATGAAAAGAATTTAATAAAATTTAAATATAATTATTTAATAAGCGTATTTTAATAAAATAAATTAATTAACGCCATCTATGAACACCGAGCGTCGCGTTTCACCTTAAGTTATTTAAAAAAAATCATCGTAGACATGGAAAGTCAATAGATATTGCACATTAACATAAATATATCATATATTTATCCATGACACTATCTAGGTTACATTTAGTTCGAGGTGAAGCTTGCGATCATACATAAAGATAGCATCCAATAAAAATGTGCGGTGAGTAAATGAAGATAATGTTGGTAGTTCTTATTCGAAGTATGTTACAGTTAAAAATGACCGAAGGATGTAGGGTCCCATTAGCTCTGTTGGTAGAACAGCGACCCAGCAAGGCGAAGGTCCTGGGTTCAGGTCCTAGATGCGACCGAATATTTTCTGTTCCAAATATTCGTTTAAAAATATCTTATACCTATTATCATTAATAATTAAATATTTTCTACGCATTTCTTCCAATGAGGTCGAAAAATTCGAATTATTATGTGTTTTTACCTTTGGTGTAACTAATATTTCATCAAAGATTTTCGATCAATCATCCATCTCCTAAGCGAATGGGTGTAGAAAATATGTATTAACTTCTCGATTAACGAATTCATAACGTTGAAAATCAATGACTAATTCATAAAAGCCGGTAAAAGTAACAGTAGCCAAATTAAATCATTAAGTAAGAATGAGAATTGGGCTTTCCTTGTTGAAATTGAATAAAAATGATTTGAGGAAATTGATTTATGAAGGTAAAAAAATTTAAAGCGATAAATTGTTTGATCAAACTTCCGATGAATTGAAGTGAAGTTAGGTTACGGAGAACGCGCCGTAAACCAAATATTTTCCAATTCATTGAATCCGTGGTTGATAGTACCTACAACGCCCATTATTTGTAAATGTTTTAAAGTTTCTGTATCATTAAACAGAAATACCGGATGGTAGTTTCTTTCGGCTGCCTCTTTCAATATTCAACCAATCGTAGAGATAAACGGTAAGCGCGTCTCCTTTGATATTGTGTGTTCCGAATTATTTGGTATTTCATACTTAACGGAAATAAAGGGATTTTCTCAAAAAAATGTGGCGTTTGTCTTCGTTATTTCGGTTGATCGGATTCATATCTTAGGATGGGTTGTTGCGAAGATTTTGAACAATTCTTTTAATTTGAAAATTAGTTTTAGACACGGGGTATATTTTTTTTATTCATTACCATGAAGTTATCGAAATATGAATAATAACAGAGATTTTAAATTTAACTTGAAAACACACCATAATAAAAATTTATCTTTATTAAAAAAAATCGCAAATATAATTAAGAATACATGTTAACAAATAGATAATATTGAGGTTTTTTACAACCTGCCTCACTAGGCTAGCCTGTGTTGAAGCAGTCATTTTAATAGTTAATTTATATACATATGAGTATACCTACACTACATTTTATAATATAATCGCTCGATATTTTTGTTGGATCAATAGTTTCGAATTTGGGTGAGGGCACCGGTAAAGGCACTATTATTAATTTTTTTCCAAATTATAATATTCTTCTTAAAATTGAAATTTGTTTGATTATCACATTTTTTTAATGTTCTCTGGAAGAGTACAATCTTGTTGCAATGTACCTAAAATTGGTACACTGAAAATATAAACTGAATACTTTGGCATACACATAAAAAAATAACGAACTAAATGACACATCCCCCATACACATAAGCCTAGCATTATTATGATGGTACGTCTTACGTATAAAATTATATAAATTTCGCTGTTTTATCGGAACTTTAAAATATTGCCGGCGTAGACCTTATTATGGCGCAGAATATTGATTCAGTATAGTGAGATATCTAGTGAGGTGTTAACAAAACTTATGTAAACTATGCATAGGAAAAAAATAGAAATAAATAAATAATAATTTTTGAAAATAAAACTATAAATACGGACGGATAACTTTGGGTATATCGTGCTTAAAATATTCAACATATTACCAAGTAACATCAAAAATTGTGAATTACCAACTAGATTCAGATGCTGAAAACATGGCTCGCCTAGTGCAGATACTCTGTACGCGATATGTAGTAGATCATATCAATGTTGGATGCAGATGTAGTATATGAAATTATTATTAATGTCATTAGATGCGTAATGAAATTATTAATAATCTCAATGTAAACTTCTATTAACAATGTCATTGAACATCCTGTTGACAAATTGCTAAATTGAAGGATAACATGATGGTGTTTTTGAAGGAAAATAAATAAAGATAGTTGACGATATTAAAAGGATATATATTAAGTATTAAAAAAATTTAGTGATTGCTCTCTTGATATTAAAATAAAAGAACACTTAAGGACCATTCAAATAATAACCAATTATGTTTAGATATATACACGTAATACACAAAACCATTACAATACACATTATATACTTATACACGTAATATACAAAACTATTAAAATACATATTATATACATATATACGTAATACACAAAACCAATATACACTTCATTTTATACAACCACAACTACTAATATTTGCCAGAAAAAGAAATCATTATGGATTTATTTTAATTTATTTCAATTTAGTATTTATTATTATCTTCTTATTGAATTTTAATAACACTTTCTAGGCCACGACCTAGCGTTGTAAGTATATCATCTCACGAACAGGACACTGGGACCACGTACGCAATAGAAGCAACGCATTGATATCTGGAAAACTTACAATCCATTTATATATTTTATATTAGGAATAACTTAATGAGCAAAACCTCAAATAGTAATATTTAATCATTGAAGACAATATTAGCGACTCTCAAACAGAAAAGATTCAGCCGCATCTAGGAATTGGATCCAGAACCTCCGCCTTTCCGGGGCTCTGCTCTACCACTGAGTTAACTTGTCCCTATCCCCTACGCTCATATTTAATTTTTTCAGACTTCGACTAAGAACTACTTTAATATCGGGTTAAATCTTCCCCACAGGAAAAACTAAACACTTCTAAACACTTTTCCACAAATGATCATCTAGTCAATCCACATTATGCAAGTGCATTATATAAGCATAATAAATACAAGGACAACACGTCAACTCACTAGACATCAAATGAGAAAATAATTCACCGACTCAAGATATTTTCATATCAGAGGATTCGGCTCGGTAGAACTCCTAACTGGACCTATAAATCCTACTGATCCCTCAATATAAATATTTAAAAAAACCTTTCGTAATTCTACATGTATTTAAAATGACTGATTTTCGCATTTTTATATATAAATTCTTTGACAGATCTAATACGCCTAAATTTTGAATGAGAGAGCTAGGTATAATGCCAGAAGCCGAAATAACAAATGGTAATATTTTTATAGTCTGAGAATGCCAAATTCTTTTAATCTCATTTCCTAAATCTGTGTATTTTCTTATTTTTTCAGAAACAGATTTTTGAATACTAAACGAATTTGGAATAGCGATATCAATGATATAAGTTATTTTTTTAAATTTTGTCATGTAAAACTATAACGGGTCTATTATGACTAATCGTTCGGTCTATTAGTAGATTTATCATAATATATTTTATAAAAATAAATTTGGTTCGTACCTATTCATAATATGGTACTATATTACGTTAATCAATCAAGTTATTTAATTGAAGTGTTTTGTGTGTATCATTTTAATTGACCACGAATCTAATAATTTCTGGTCGGGATTTATAAAAATGTAATCATTCCCGTAATTATTATCATATCATTATTATCTTCTTGATTAATTTGTGTTATTTCACAATTAATTAATTAAAATAATATATAGTATATTTGCGGCACGTTCCAGAGTGGAAGATACTCTCAGTATCGCCCTGGTGTAAGACCACCATTCAGAATTGAAACGTTGCTTGAAATGGCTTTAGCCGTGTTTGGTGACCAGATCTGAATAGCCAGGTACTTCCCCACCTTCCTCTTCCCCATCTACCTCTCCTCCCCAATACCCTCAGCCTCACAACATACCCCAATTGGGGATGCCATAGTCTCACTGGCTCCAGACGGGAGCAGTTGGGACTCTTGTGCGGTAATACTGTAAAAAAAAAAAAAAAATCTTCATTTTCTTAACGCGTATTTTATTGGCTGTTTATATTTATGTTTGCTTAAATTTTGTATTATTTCGAATCTTTTACATCAGCTCTACACACGAGGCCCCGAGGGAAAAATCCTTCAGGGCCTGTGGGATCTATGCTGTGTGGAGGGTCCTTTTAGGGAAGTTATGGGAAGGGAAATGGTATGAGGGGTCGGTAGGAATCTAGGGGGGGGGGTCGTTGTGTCTCAGAGTGACGGACGTATGAATCCATCCCTCAGACTGCGGTGTAAGGCGATGGGCTGAGAGAGAGTCCGGCTGGAGAGGTCTGACTCAACCAGTATCTCCCGATCTGGTTTGCCACGCAGGGTGGACAAACGCATCCGCCACCAGGACCTAGACCCCCTGCTAAGTCACCAAACATAGCGAACCGCTTGAAGTGAACTATGATAGGGTAAGGTTATCCAATAAATGGTTCACCGGGACGGTCGTAATCATAGACGCCTCCCAAATGGAAATGATGAAAATAATTAGTGATGCTAGATGAAAATATATTTTTTAAATTATCGATGATATATTTAATGATTGCATTTGCAGAATAAGAGTGGACTGCAAACGGAAACTTTTGATTCGATACTATCGACGTACACACATAAATTCAAACGTGTCCTCTTTAAAATGATTTTCCTGAACAGAGAGTTAAATATCACATTCAAATCAAAGCTATTTATTTATATCTATTTATTCTCCAGCTCAGGGTAGAGCCGACTTAATCTACCTTTTACAAATAAAATTAACGGCTTTTCAAAAGCAAGTTATGAATTTTGATTCTAAAACATTTCCACTTTGATTTAAAACGTTTCTCAAATAAACAAATAACAGCGCTGATGTTTGGGATCGGAATTAATGCCACGGTTGTTGAATAATTATATTTTATTCAAGCGTTGGCAAATTTGAAGTCCGAAACAAAAAATGTTTTATTCGAAGTTGGTTATTTTTTGATGGCAGAAAAACGATAAATCTCGTTAAAATTGATTACATCACAAATTTTAATGCTTAAGAATCTTTTATCGCACCCTTCCACCCCTAAAATTAAAATAAATTAATGGCAAAATATCTTTCATAATTATTCGCAATGGAATTTTATTAAATACTGACGTGTATCTGGCATTGCTCGAGGTTATGAATGGTTTGGAATATTGAAAATAACTGAAAATTTTGGTCATTTTAATGTGGAAATAATATGATTGTATTATTATAACGGTTGGGACCAGTTGGGAGTAAACCAGAGGGTTTAGCATGATCAAGTTAACTGTTTAACAATATCACATCGATGGACTTAACTTCTAAAGATTTCATATCAATATTCCGAGCACGGTTGCGCCGTCAATATCCGAACCGATATAGACACAAAATCCACCGCGAACGAAGCTTCGTTTCCCCCACGAGCGTATATGAAAGTATGAAAAAGGCTCGTTACGATGCAAGCTAAGTTGATACTAGCTTAGTTTCGATTTCGGAGGATATCACGCTTTAGTCATAACTAACAACTTTTAAACCGGAACAGAATCAGTTGATCGCGCCTTAGATGAATTAATTAAGTCTATGGATCGTGTATATAATTTCTTTCAATTTTGAGAGCTTCATTAGTTCACTTCCATTCATTAATTAGCCAGTTAAATTGAATAACGAACCATGGAGCTAAAAGAAGCGGCTTTTAACTACCGACCGTCGCAATCAGTCAATCACGGCCGGCATAGTCCAGTGGTAACGCATTGGACAGCCATTCCGAAGGTCGCGGGTTCGAACCCGGCGTGCGCAAATAAATTTTATTTGATTAATTTGTGTCATTTCACAATTAATTAATTAAAATAATATATAGTATATTAGCGGCACGTTCCAGAGTGGAAGATACTATCAGTATCGCCCTGGTGTAAGACCACTATTCAGAATTGAAACGTTGCTCCAAATGGCTTTAGCCGTGTTTAGTGACTAGATCTGAATAGCCAGGTACTTCCCCACCTTCCTCTTTCCCTTCCCCACTTACCTTCAGCCTCACAACATCCCCCAATTGGGGATGCCATAGTCTCACTGGCTCCAGACGGGAGCAGTTGGGACTCTTGTGAGGTATTCACTATAAAAAAAAAATCATAATGTGACCTTACTCGCAAATACCGTTAATGACCATAGATGTCGGATATCGTCAATATCGTATTAATATAGAGTTCTATTGATTTACCGAGATATCCAGCTATACTTATATCGAGATACCCAGCTATGCTTCCAATAATGTAGTACATTTTTAAACACCCTGTAATCGTATTCCCTACGTACTGTGTTCATCTATGATATGTCTAGGTAAAGTTACGTAATATGATGACTTCATTGCTCTTCTCTTGAGCCCCGTTAGGGCATACCTTGAATCATTACACCATTAATATGGCCCAGAGGACTTGGCTGTAAATAAGGATGATCTTATACACAAATTAGTGTCGCTTTATTAATTTGCAGCGGAGTTAGTATAACTTCCATATAGTCAATTATGAAACCATGCATGTAAACATCGTAAGAGCGAAGGTAATTGATGAAGGAATTGATGTGTATGCAAAAAAAATTGTGCCAGTGCAATCGATTATTGTTGGTTTTGGACCTGAAACACTACGTATAACATTGATTGGAGTGACCTATAACTAAATTTTCTCCAAGAAAATCGTGAAATGTTCTTCTATTTATGAGATCAAGGGATTGTCTTCTGAATGGTCCCAATAATAATAATACACGTGGTTCCAATAACAATACTTATTTATTAAATATAACGATACGAGATTGAAATATCTACAGAGGTGTAAACGGCTGAGCTATTTCTGCAGTTAGAAAGCTTCTACCCGCTGCCGGTTGATGTTGACGGAGTGGTTGCTGGGCTAGCTTTCACTCGGTAATATTCGGCTATCTTCGTCGTAAACCGAACTAGCACCATCTATCGGAATGCTCCAACACTACATAACGTTACGAAAAATAGTAGAGAGGGTAATGAATGAGTGTATGGAAAATACATGATGCGAATGTGAATGGTAGAAAAAGTCAGGGACGAAGAAGATATAACACGATCATTTGAATCGAAGATGAGTTGGGCCATGCCATGAGTCAAGATAAGAAAAGAGTTGCTATGAAACTGTTGTATCTCCGGCGTTTTCTCACAACTCTCTGATTAAAAAAACAAAGAAATGAATAAATATATAAAACAGATTTGTATTGTGATGGATTGAAATTTTAATAAGTAGGCGATTGGAATATTATGGACCCGACCAACACTGAACACCGAGAAAAGTCTAGTATTATTTATTTATTTATGTACGCCTTGAAGGCTTTTACATATACAACTTAGTACCTTGAATTAAGCTCGTTGCTGATAATCGGTTTTACAACAAAGCCTACTTTGACCCGATATTATGAATAATATCCGGATAAAGTGATTAATTTATCACATTGTCTAAAAAATTTTTTTATTATATAAAATGACCAGTTTTCCAATAAGAGGTGTTATTTTGAATAGCCCGCTATTCCGGTAGATGTTACTTTTGAAGCTGTCATTTTTAGACATTTGACAAGTAGAAACTACGTCATTAATAAAAATGGAATAATATACGCTTCAACAACGCATTGAAATTATTAAAATTCACTTGATTGAATCAAATGCCAATCATCTTTAGTGATGAGGCCCATTTCCACCTCGGTGGCTTCGTCAACAAGCAAAATCGTCGCATCTGGGTCTCGGAAAACTCAAGAGTTATTGTTGAAAAACCTTTCTATCTTCAACTTGTGACTGTTTGGTGCGGTTTATGGTCCGGCGAAGTCATTAGACCTTACTTTTTCGAAAATGAGGCTGGAGCAACAGTTACTGTGAATGGATTGCGCTATCGAGAGATGATTAATGATTTTTTATGGCCGGAATTAGATAGTATTGATCTGGACAACGTTTATTTTTAACAAGACGGCGCTACGTGCCACAAAAGCAACGAAACCATTGATCTTTTACGATTGAATATCAAAATAACACCTCTTATTGGAAAACCCTGTAATATAATAGCTATTCAATCACTATGACTGTAACATATACATTGTCGTGGATAAGTTGTTTAGGAGTACAATAATACGTGTATAGTACTTAACGGGGAAGTAACTACCATTATTTCTGTAATCTAAAATATTGTTACAGTCAAGATTAAACGAATGATTAATTTATAATGTCGTATCGGGTTCTTGGAAAAAAGTGTAATTTGATTACATACTTGAACACAGGTAACGAATTGTAGATGAACAATTGTTTCTGAAATTATTCTATTATACAACTAGAATAATTAATGTTGGAAGGAAAATAAGGAAATCATTTCTCTAATTTTCTCATAAGCCGTGTGGCAAATAAAAAAAAAAGGATTGTTTAAACATATACAGTGTAATATAAGTGGTAGGGCAACAGTGTAATATTCGTTGGGCCAGTGCATTATAAGTAGTAAACTATCCAACGTTTGGGCCCTAGTGTAAGGGTTATCAAGCTTTGAATATAAGTTGCACCTATCTCTTATAAAGGCATGGTGTCGATTCTCTCTCGGGGCGTGGAGTCAGCTATCAGTTCCTGCTACCATCATTTAGAACGGGACAAGGGGTTCAGTAAAAAACAGGGAGTAAGGTTTCAAGATTATATTCTAAATTCTACGTATTAATATAATAATTTTCAATTCCAACATATTCCAAATATTAGCCATTAATCACAAATTTAATAAGGAACTATAAATCAGACTTGCTGTAGTATAATGTTAGATCTATCTACTGACGTGTTTTATCACGTTATATTAAAATCGCACAGTGATATGCCATCAATCTTATGATTAATCTATCGCAAGGGGTCCGTAATCTGGAAGGAAAATTGATGCAGTGGGGCATTTAGTAATTTTAAAATTTGTCAGCGCAGAGCCGTGAAAAATCATGGAATAGTGTGAATTTTGAAAATGACAATTAATTTAATAAAATATCGTATTATAGGTAGGTACTTTACCCTCTTGTCTGAATTCTCCAAACAAACACGTCAACTTTTCAAAATGATACTAGAATTCATTGAACCGGAACTATAAACAGACAGACATGGTCACAATTGAAATTAGTAATTTTGATAATACTATTAGTATGTACCCATTAGGTACTATTATATGGTGTAATGATCTGTCCTTTTCAAACTTTTCCTTCTCTTCTTTCTACGATAAATTTTCTTCAAGTCCCATAGGTAACTTTTCCATAAGGCTTTGGTTATGTATATATCCGGGGTAGGAATGTCCTCCCTGCCGTCTTTACAAGCCCTTGCCCCTCTCTTTATTACACACCCCTTCAAGTGTGTGCACCCTAGTTTGTCTACGTGGTTTACGATCTTGAACGTAATCATTTCACGTGACGGTTCAGTATAAAAAGGTTTCACCGAACGTTGTGTTGGCTTTTTTTGTTTCTCGGTATAGAAACCTAGTTATCTTTGTATGTGTGTGGTACCCCTCGGTTCTTTTGAGATAGAGTGAGTTTAATCCATTACCGCTGTGTTTTAAAGCTATTTCATAAACCTTATTTTCTAAGTCGCCTGCTTCCCAACTAGCTACGTGATTCTATCTATCGTAGGGTAATGTGAGTATAACAAGGTGTTAGATTTTATATGTGTGATAAACATACGATAAATTTATGGTGTCAGTTGTCGGCGCCATCCATGTATATATTTTGGGAGGGGAAGGAGAGGAAAGGAAATGAATTTGTTCAAGTTAAGATTGGCTCCTCCTCTTTACCAAACAAAACCGATGGATGATAATTTGAACAAGGCGATCGATATCTGCGTGTCTGGATATCACAACCGGCCGGGTCTCCCCTTGTTCCAAATCGGCAACCGTCACGCCAGAATAAAGAAAACTAGGTCTCCTTACCAATTTCAGAATTGCCCCAACCTCATGCACCTCCAGGAAAATCTACTTTACTGAGTGTAGAAGGGGAAAACCATGACATCCCTTGTCACGAATCTAGTCGCGAAAATGTGACACGTAAGGTCCTAAATTACGTGCCACCTCTAGAAAACGCTGTAAATTCCTCGTCGTCGGGAATCTACATCCCTTTCTAGGTCAATAAGATAGAGAACACACGACGATCTTGTCGACATTTAGCACGTTTCTATCGATAGGTTGTGTGCCTACCCATTCAGCCAATTATCATGTGAAATATATAAAAGGTTTACTCGAAATGCCAAATTTAGGATGAGGACTGTCTGTATTTTAATATTTGGTTCCAGTAATTATTTCATGAGGATACTAGCATCCTCGTGTATTAGGTATGGGTAACTTCTATTGAATACCTATCCTCTCAGGTAGGTATAAACGGACAATTGGTTTGATTTTTGGCATTTAATTTAAAGAGGCTGCCTACCTCTCGAAAGGAACCTGTTGAGAAAAGTTGTTCGGATGGTAGTTTTATTTCGGAGATTACCATCTCCCCCTTTTGACTCTAGATTTGTTTTTGTGCACCCCAATTTGTAAATTAGAAAGTCAAACAATAGATGAAAAGTATCAAATAAGAAAGTCAAATAACAGAAGAAGAGTATTCATTTTGTTCTGTCTGGTTGCATCCGATCGCTTTCTATTCGGGCGGTCATACGCTAGCAAAACTTCTCCTTCGACTGACTGTACACCGCGCTTTGGCCTATATATGAAAAGGTCATTGGCCCGTCTCCCTTTTTCAGCTGATAGATAGTCTGATTGACACATTCCCTTTTGAAACATTATTTGGGCGGCAGGGGTTGTAAACTTGGATGCTGTATCCATCCTTTAAAGGGTCTTCTAGAAATTTAATAAATAATATAAAAAAACTCACCCAGTTAGCCATCTCCCACTCTCAGCGTGAAGTCTACCTGGTTACACACTAAATAGATAAATCAGTTTAGTTTTACGGCCTCCTCCCTACCGGCATTCCATCCTCCTTTTAGCGAAATCCTTGTAATTCGTTCAATTTTGGTCCCCTCCCTACGCCTATAAAAGGGTAATTAAATAATTCTGTAAATACAATTCGTCAATCTGTCAGGATTCGAACCCGAGTTTTATGATTTGTTTGATTCTCTGGATTACGGTCTCCGTGGTTAGAACGCCATCTCGCCAATCGTTAATTCTTCCTTAATCCGATCAAACACTTCCTGCCTTTAAATACGTTCACTCTGTTTTAAACGCAATCATTATCATTATTATTTCCAAGTTTTTAAGACAAGCAATCTAGTCCGAACTGTATACGAAATCACGCTTAAATCAATACAACTTTATAACACAATCGCGATCGCACAACACCTAGCGCCCCTGAGGTGGTTTTTTCACAAAACGGCGCTCTACAAATTATCCAATTTTCTATCCTCACTGAGTACAACCACTTTCACTTCACACAAACACCGATTCAATAATATTTCACTTTAATTTAGTATTTCACAATTTCTTAACACCATCTGAATTCACTAACCGAACGTAATTTCACACATTATTTTAAATCACCAATCATTCTAATTCATTTCTCGGAGCTCTCTTCATCTCCAAATTCAAAACCCGACTGTACCATTGATCTCTGCTTTTCTTCCTTCCCGTGGGAACATGTTTACTTCAAGCCCGCCTGTCAATAAATCTTATGTTGTTATTCCAACCAAAATTTTTTTTGGAGCACGTTCGTTTCGTTCATTTATTTATGTGAGTATTCAAAACACCACAATGGAACGCTCTAATTTCCTTGAAAATTTTATTGATTTTTTTTCCTTTATTTCTTGGTGACATTTTAAACAATTGCTTTTGTTATGCTTTTTTTTGTTGTTTTCTATTATAAAATCTTTATGTACTCTCTGTTGTGGAAATAAGGAAAATGTAGCTTTTACTCGAATCAACACAACTCATGAATTGTTTGATATATTTTGATTATATTTTTTACAACACAAAACGTATTAATTTACAATTGTTTTTTCAATATTTGTTTGCCTACAAGAGTTGGCGGCATTCAGTGTGGTGTGGTGACCAATACTGCGTAATCTTTGAATAAGGAATTAGAGGGAGACATCATAAGATCGGCAGGTGGTAGAAGTTTCAGGGACCGGTTATAAAGGAATTATCAATCAGTCGGTTACAAAGTATTGTGATTTTTCAAACGGTGAATGGGTCCGTGCATAAAATTCATCATGCAGTATTAATGGCAAAGATTACGATCAAACGAATTAATAATTATACCTCAATTTCACATCTGAACTCTAACTTTTACCCAAAAATAGAGTAACTAGAAATAATAAAAAATACTTTTTATAAGTTTTTGTTTCACTTGGTCATGGCGTGTCATCGAAAACCACATCGTCACTATAAAAAAAACTACATCACATCGACTTTTATTCGATTCCGTATCAGTGCAGAGATAAGTTTTTTTAAAAAGTGTATGGTTAGTTCCAGCTTGAAATATGGGATAGAATTAGACCCGATAAGTGGCGCTTTTGTCGAGATCTAAAAGAAAAAAAAACGATTTTTTTTTTTAGATTTCTCGTACAAAAAAAACAAAATTTTAACTTCCCTACATAAAAGACTGTCAGCGGTAGGACAAAGTCTGCCCGGGCCCACTAGTACAACGTAAATTAGATGATCTTTACACTTTTCAATAGTTGAGGAATTTACTAAATATATTAACATTTTTCTCGGTTTGAAAATATTTAAAAAAACAAGTGCACAACTAAACATTCAATAATATTTCTGAATATAACAATGAACCAACTTATTTGATACTTATTTTCAAAGATTTATTGTCTCCAAGTTGTCTGAAAACGCTTATTTAAAAGAAGCGACTAAATGGTAGATTAACGAGCGTAAGATTACAAGTCAATTTAATTAGTTTATCTTGTCATTCGCAAGACGATCGGAGGCGTCAGAACAACGGGAAGACTAGATTACGATCTGATGCAACAAGGGAAACTTCACAAAGACAACAAGATGCTAGAACAATGTTGAAAGACAATTTTGAAAGCTGAGACAGAATCATGTCCACGTTTAACAATACTGTGGCTTCGAGGTGCTTCAATACCACCCTAACAAAGACCGAGTATCTTCCGATATTGTTAGCTTTTATAAGTCAACTCGACTCTACTATGGCTTACTAGAGTTTAATTAATCTAGCCCAAAAGGTCGGGAACTGTGGTAAATGACCTTATGCGGTCTAAATTAGAGGCAACATAGAAAATTAACATAGCTTTAAAATGAAAATAGTTATTTTTAAATGAATCTGAATTCAAGTCACTTCCTGACATCCGATAGAGTTGAAACTCGACAGATAGAACCGAAGACAAGGCATTCAATTTTTAGTGGCAATCAAATACGCACACGGGGACATATACGTTATCTGAAATTGGATGACATTACAGCAGTAATATACTAAATGTTGGTACTACCCGGTCGGAATTTGACGAGGTTGTTAGCGCAGTTGACACCAGTCCCTGAAAAGGAAGATATAAACCTCAGACAAACCATTTTTTTTTAATTTTAGCTGTATCATAGTAAAAAAAAAGTTTTTTACGGGTTGATTTTGTTTCCAGATAAATGATATATTAATTAATTAACTCCAAAGCTCTTTATCATAATTGTGTGGCTCTTTAGACATTCTTGATATTCAACTAATTTTTACGTTTTGAGAGGTTTAGCTGTGTAAAGTTATTTACAAACATTTAAAGTTAATGACTATATTTCCCACACAAAAACATTGGATACTACTATGAAATTTAATGCAATTCTAATTTTTCGGTTTTCATGGAGTTAAAGAAAAAGTGAGTGGAATAAATAAGCTTAATTATGAAAATAAATTAACCGTCACTTTACGTTCACTGATGATGTAAAAAAAAATTGGATTATCCAAAAAATTCACCGACCCCTGCTCTTAGCTCGAGTCGCGCCGCGTATTACTACATTTACATGTAATAAATTTATATGTAACTAACTTTAACCATACGTGACTGAATATAATGTCATCTATTGTTTCAAAGCAAACATTTTCCTCTAGTGTGCATAAATAATCTATAGTCAACAAAACCCAATCTTTTGAAAAGCAGAAATTCGGATAATGTAATAAATACATTATTGGTAAAAAATGTTCCATCAATTAGATTGAAATATATCTTGGTGGAGTTAACGGCATTTTTAGGATTCCGAAAGCTCTACGAAATTCTGTATCGTAAAGGAATTTGAAGATTGAGACATTCATAGAAACAGAGAACTAAATATTTGTATGCAGTATAGAATGTATTTTATTGTATGCGGTACAACCATGTGACCAACTGACGAATCTGAAATATTGCTGAATCTTTATACAGTTATCATTTAGTTATATTACTTACGTGTATTTGAAGATGAACAACTTTTTCGAACCGTTTGTATTCAGATTTTTTTATTTTTAATATTTCAGTTAGGGAGGCGGGTTTGGGTACCGCCGCCCCGGGCACCATTTATTGGATAACCAATATCTCTGCCATAGATCACCTTAAGTGGTTCGGTGTGTATGGTGATTTAGAAGGGGTGCCCGAGTTGGTCGGGAGAGGTGTGTACAGAATGCACCTGCCCACCATCTGCCTGGTGTGCCAGATCGGGAGAAGATGGTTTGGGGAGACTTTCTCCAACTGGTCTCTCGACCTATCACCTTCTGCCGCAGTGGGAGGGATAGGGCATTCGTCCGTCACTGACATAATCAATAAATTATTTTCCTCAGGGACTCCTGAGTGAGGTTAGTGTAAAAAAGCTAATTGGGTGAAGGAATGCAGGAACATGTGTTAAAGAGGGATGCATACAGTCGCTTCAACAACTTCTAAAGAATCAATTTTAAGTAAAAATACCACCCCTGATCCAAATTTGTGAACAATTATATTGTGTTTTTAAGTTTGGCTAATGGTACTTGATTTGAAGTGTCATGTGATTGCTCTATAGTAAAGTTTTAAAAAAGGAACTCACAATATATGATGAAGGACAAACATTAAGGCGATGCACTACGTCGTGTAATAATTTAAATTCAGCCGCTATCAATAACAACCCTTACGTAGATGGCGATAAAGTTTAAATTCCCGCTTAACACCATCCGCCTGTTTTGATTTATGCATGAAAAAAATATGGCCAAAAAGTGCCTTTTATTTTATTTTGTGGATGTTCAGGCCTAAATATTTAATTTTTTTTCGATCATTTAATAAATAACTTAATTTGCCACACTATACAATAAAATTATAACCGAAAATGCGTTCGTAAGTAGGAGATTTTGAACTTTAAAGCAGTTTTCATAGGCCTTTACATTATTTTTTTCTGTGCTAATAAAAAGACTTATCTAAAAAATACTCGATTATTTCAAAGGCAAAGATGTATTCTGCTCGCAGTATTTAATTAAAGCATTTGAAACATTCTAGGCGACCAAATTTTAAAACCAAAACACATGATTTTGCATTAATACGTAATGCATCGCCTTTGTTTTTTTTTTTTTTTTTATTTTTTTTATTTTTTTTTTTTTTTTATTTAATATCAAAATAATATACAAAAATCAAAAAGTCCCAATAAACTACTTTAAAGTAGTTTGTCGTTGGGTGCTTTTAACTTAAACAGATTATATCAAATGTATACATTCATATCATGAGAGGTGTAATACAATAAAAATAAAAACAAAAAACAATTAAAGCGTATGCAGTTAGAAATAGTTTGTATTAGAGTCTAGTACAAACTATTTCTTTCAGCTAGCCAATTTTTCAACAAAAATTTTCTTTTTATATTTGTACATTTTTTGATTTCTGCAGGTAACATATTTAAACAATTTGGTATCATGTAGTCTAGCGTTCTTTTTCCATAAGAAAAACGATAAATTTTATCGTTCATTTCTTGTTCGCGGTTGCAATTTATTCATAAAGTGTAGTACATTTAATTCTAATTGCGTGGTTGTGACCAAAATGAACTCTCTTAAATAGGTTTATCTTAATGAAAGTATATTGTACGTAGAGTTCAGCAAAAATACCAAAGCTGAATTTTCCTTTTTGGTTTAGATATACTTTAATGCCAGTAAATGATAATTTCGAGAAGCGCCGTTTTTGTGAAAATTCACCACAAGAGTTCCCAGGCTCTAACTAATTTTATGATTCACAAACATATATAGAAAAACATACTTATCTGGCATGTCACTACATTTTTTTTTTAAATTTTTTAAATATAAACAAACTTTTATTGTTACTTTTATTATGACTTTGCACGCCGAGGACATAAAGATATTAAATTATTAGAAGATTAGTGGCAAAAGTGGAGTTGATATTTCTGTGAAAAAGAAAATTTAACATTCTTTAGGACTGGAGATTTTTTTATGAAATGACCTTAAAAAGCTTACCAATTTTTTGATGCTTATTTTTTTACATATTTATGCCCGGTATATCAGTCAGTCCGTATCCTCGCTATATGCGACATTCATCGCGCAAATTTAAGCGGGCTAAACCAACCGCTAATGCCGCAGAATAGTTACCTTTTGAGACGCCTAAGAGCTAGCAGTAATGTCAAATATTACATTTACATAAGAAATCACTTACTCCGATCACACATAAATATACGTAACTTACATAATTTTATTAGTATGGACTGTTACATTCATCGAGCGATGGGGGATGTTGATGTTATTAATTGATAATCAAACTAAAATAGACAAATAGAACATATTATAATAAAACAAATATGAAAATTTTTTCCACTTTAAACTGGTAACCAGTCTGAGGATGGCTTTAACGAGCTGAAACCGGTTACGGCCAGTAAAATTATAGTGGAAAAAAGTTTCATATTTGTTTTATCATAATGGAATTCCACCATGAATTTCAAAAATAGAAATATTGACAAATAGTCTATTATACGAGGAATATTTCAACATTAGGATAGTATGATCAGTAGTAGGATAGTATGATAGTATAGATAATATTTCTATTTCAAAAATAGAAATATTGACAAATAGTATATTATACGAGGAATATTTCAACATTAGGATAGTATGATCAGTGGTTTGTTTGTGATAATTTCAAGAATAGGGCATTGTCTACATCCAACCAAATAATAATTAGTATCCTCACGTATAGCACCGTGTCGATTGAAGTGGGGAACTTTATCAAAAAATAAGCTCTTAAATTAACCCGCCTAAAACATTTGACACTTGAAACCTCTCGACCTCAAGATGACGTAGGAGCGATATACCACTCACGCAGCATAGAAAATCAAATACTTTTTGCTAATAAAATCATAGACAATACGTGCATATTACTGATATCTAGGTTTCCGACCTATATACGGGCTATGTTTCAAGCCGCGCTAAGGTCAACATTCAAACCAACCGATATACCGGGCCTTAGTTACTGCCTTTATGGATATGACTCTCTAAAAAGGTGAGTTTTAAGTATAGCTCCGACGCTTTTTTACTAGCATCAGGCGTCGTTTTGCTGAGCACCGGCCCTGAGTACATAACCTCCACGTGCTAGCTACAAACAGAAGGGCTACCATCTATAATTTTCAAAGAGAACTGTTGAAATCCAAGTGGAAAAATTTTACGATATTGACGCTTTGCACTTTTATTGTTCGAATAATCAAAGAATTGTCCAAATTGACAAATTTTTCAAAATATTGCACATTATTGGAAAAGTTTGATTGTATTAAGAATATTGTCCAAATGGAAAAAAAATTACGATATTTTGCATACTGGAATTGTTAGATTGGACAGAATTGACGATGTTTTGCATGTTGGAATAGACCGAGTGGCCAAGAAATTGTCTAAATTTGATGATATTTTGCATAGGATAGGTAAAAAAAGTGAAACGATTCTATTAAAAACCCACAGCAGCTACTCATACCTGCTACACATGTACAGATGATACGCAACATGCCTATTATTAAATGTAGCCTTCATCTCGACTGATTAAATTTCAAAACGAATAGATGTAGCTTACAGGGTATAAATTACAAAGTGTTGACACTAAACGTATGAGAGCGATACACGTGTAATAGCAAACATCATTAGACAAATATTTATCTATGTCAGCAATAGATCCATTTTACATATATTTTGGTACAAGAATGCGCGAATCATGAAGATACTTCAAATTGAATTCCGATAAATATTCCAACCCTCAACAACATCACTGCGAAATTAATTTGTATGAGAATAACATGTACTAATTTAATATTAGTAGGCACAGAATTTCTTAATTTTATTATGATTTCTATGGGATTTTAGATTACGGTGAACCGAGTTGAATTAATTAATAAGAATAATATATTTAATGAAATGTGGCCCAATTTAACCTTGTTAATTTTTATACTATGAACTAAATAGATAAAGCGATAACCTATAGTAAGCAAGTTTTTTCGTTACCGTTGGTGTAATTATTTAAACATTTACAAGGAAATTAATTCATTTCATTTGGGAAGAACTTTTAGGAGATGTGGGAAGATTGATAGAGATATTGAAAGAAACGCGACTCCATCAATCTTTCTTTTTCCGTTATAACCCCAGAGCGAGCAGGTCTTACAGATGGACTACCAAAGAGACACCCAGCGTTTTTCAGCGTAGACTTCATCTTCATGTGATTATTCCATGCAAATAAAACTAAAAAGTAAATTTGTGTTTTTATTTTTTTATTGAAGAAATTTTTAAAATTTAACCCTATTTATCTACTTTACATGTTAATAATGTATTATTTTTATACTCGAGATACCATTAAACTTGCAACTACAGGTTTTTACAATAAGAAGTTTTATTTTGATATTCAATCGTAAAAGATCAATGGTTTCATTGTTGTGTGGTAAGTAGCGCCGTTTTGTTGAACGTAAACGTTTTCCAGATCAATACCATCCAATTCCGGCCATAAAAAAATCATTAAACATCTCTCAATAGCGCAATCCATTCACCGTAACTGTTGCTCCAGCCTCATTTTCGAAAAAGTAATGTCCAATGACTCCGCCGGACCATAAACCGTACCAAACAGTCACACGTTGAGGAAAGAGAAGCTTTCCAACAATAAATCTTGGGTTTTCCGAGCCCCAGATGCCACAATTTTGCTTGTTGACGAAGCCACCGAGGTGGAAATGGGCCTCATCACTCAAGATGATTTGCATTTGATTCACTCAAGTGAATTTTAATAATTTCAATGCGTTGTTGAAGCGTGTATCGTTCCATTTTTATTAATGGCGTAGTATCTACTTGTCAAATGTCAAAAAATTACAGCCCTAAAAGTAACATCTACCGAAATAGCGGGCTATTTAAAATAATACCTCTTATTGGAATAACATATCTTATTAAAATAAAACCCTGTATTATTAAAGATTGCCTTCAAGCCATTTACGTTTTCAAATGTCCATAAAAGTTAACTATCAACATTAAAATACTTAGACTGATAGTTAATTGCATTAGTTTGTACTCCTGGAAGACTTACCTATCAATACGGGGATTATAGGAGATCATAAGACTTTTACCCTTTGGTTCCATGATAACTCAACACAGTGACAATTCAACACACTTTTAAAAAGTGATATAAAGTCATTAGTAACGATGAAATTTTTTTTAACGTAACCTAACCTAACCTAACCTACTTAACACAGTCAATAAAGTTTTTGTTTCATAATTTTCCATGACTTTATATAACTTTTTAAAGATGCGATGAATTATCGTTGTGATGATTCATCCGGTCACCCCATGATCAATTTTCATTTTTGAAACAAAATAACTATTTTTATGAAAAATATTGAAAAATATAAAAAAAAAATTGTACTTTAATGTGTTTGCGAGGTCAAATAAAATATTGTGATAAGAGTAACCTTTCGGAGTGTGGCAATTTTTATATACCAAAATTAAGGAAACATTGAAATTTGAAAAATTCAAAAGAAAATGATATATTGTACGGAATTATGTTTTTAGCTAATTTAAATATTAAATTATGTTAATTAGTATGTTGAATTACGTGTGTAGTTTTTAATAAGACTTTGAATACTGTTCACACATCACCTTTTAAAAATTATTAACTTTTTGTAAATACTTACTCCTCCCACAAACACTTGCTTTTGAAGCTCACCTTATGGAATTGTAGAATAATTAGGAAAAATATTTATTTTGCATACTATTATAATTTGAAATTTGTAATTAATTATTTACTAAATAAACATAAAATTATTTCAATGTTTTCGATTTCGAATATATTTGAAATGGCATTTCCTTACTATTCTATTTATACAGGGTGTCCGGGGGTAAGGTGCACTAACTTCGGGAGGTGATTCTATATGATAGTACAAGTAAAAAACACAAAAATCTTTTTTTAAATTACAATACTTTTTTTCCGGCACAAAAATATTTTTCCATGTATGAATGTTTATTTTCCCATAAAAAAATCAACTTTTTTACTTAAAAACTTCCTAAAAGTTTTTTTTTCTTCTACCACAAGTTAAAATCACCTCCCGAAGTTAGCGCACATTACCCCCGGGCACCTTATATACAACGATAGTCACTGATATTCCGATGTTTAAATCGTACGTAAAATGCATGCTTTACCTTGTTTTAATGTGAGATATACTATTTATAAGTGATTTTATACATGATAAAGTATGATTAATTATATCTCATGCACCTATGAAATATAACTATGCAAGCGAGATATTTTATGTCACTCATATAAATAGTGTTAATAAAACACTTATTTTAAGTCACGCATAAAATTATATCTCATGCACCTATGAAATATAACTATGCAAGCAAGATATTTTATGTCACTCATATAAGTAGTGTTAATAACACACTTATTTTATGTCACGCATGTAATTATATTTTATTTTATTTGTGTACAAAAAATTTTACAACATTACAGATATTTTATCTAACTAATTGTAAAAGTACCATTTTAAAACCTTACAAACTCATTGAATTTTCCGAAGAATATGTCGAAATTTTAATCTAATATATTTAAATAGCGTATTGCTCTTCCCACGGGCGAATTCGGGTATAGATTTGTACGACTCAATCGGCAATATAATATGTTATGGTGACGTGCCCGAGAGTGAGACTCTGGGACAAATAAATTGATTTGCGCCAGAATCTCACCGTTAGAGACGAGGCCATTGATTAATTGAAAGAAATATTTTAGCAACGCAAAACATCTACGAGTTTCTAGATAATGGTAGTTAGTCATACCTAGAATAAATCTCGATGGATATAAATATGGATATGTTCCATAGAGGCGTAAAAATAAAAAAAAACGTAGGAATTTTTTATGAACTCTTTCAATGTTTAAAATATAAGATGCTTCAAATGTCGCCCAGATAATACAATTCGACTCCAGTACACTTAGCACCAGTGAGTTGTAAAGTAGCCTAATTGTTAGTGGATTTTGAAATGAGCGTGAATTGCGAATGACAAAGCCCAGCAGTTTATATGCTCTGTTGCATAAGTCATTTGTGTGCTGGTGGAATGTCATTTTGCTGTCAAAAGTAACCCCTAGATCTTTTATTTGACTAAGGCGATGAAAAATGTTATCGTTAATTGAATATTCAAATATGATCGTCTGTTTTGCCCTTGTGAAAGAGACTACATTGCATTTAGGTGCACTGAAGCTTAAGCAGTAAATTTTTGCCCAGTTTGCGACAGAGTTCACATCGATTTGTAGGAGGACACAGTCAGCGAGATTTTTTATTATGCGGTAGAGTTTTAGGTCATCAGCAAACAATAAATAATAGGAATGAGTGATGATTGAGCCAATATCGTTGATGAACAACAAAAATAATAGCGGTCCTAGAATTGATCCTTGCGGGACTCTAGAAAAAAACAGGAATTCAGCAGAGCGAGAACCTTTATAAAAAATGTATTGTTTGCGATTAGTGAAGTATGAAACAAAAAGTAATAAAAGTTTTTTGGAAAAGCCAAGCCTAGCTATTTTTTTTAATAGGTCATCGATATCGACCTTATCAAAGGTCTGTTCAAGGTCAAAGTATGTAACGTCTACTTGATTTTCTTGGTCGAGAGTTCTTGATAGTAAGTCGGAAATGCATAGTAGATTTGATGATACTGACATCTGGGGTCTAAACCCATCTTGAAGATCGTCAAGAAGAGGTTTGACATGGCTGTACAAATACCGATGAAGGATTTTTTCGAATATTTTATCTCATGCACCTATGAAATATAACTATGCAAGCAAGATATTTTATGTCACGCATAAAACATTTTCATTTTTTAAATAGCACACTTATTTTTATTATTTACGTACTTAGGTAATTTTTTAAATTGAAATTTATGTCTCTTTAGAGGTACTAAGTACATTTTCTTCTTCTTATATTAACGAACGCCACCTTTCTACAACACAAGCATCAGATTACATTAGGAAATAATAAAATATTGCTTAAATTACTCTTTTCTTTTTAATGATATTGGAAAAATTGAATGAAAACAAAAATGAAATGTTACCATTTCGCCCGGGGTAGGTATCTTATTTTTTCACTAAGGCAACCCAGTTTCCAAGATTCACATTGACTTGGCGTAGTTTTGAATATACCCATACAAAAAATGTTACGAAGTTTGTTTAAAAGCTTCCAACGAACCTCTAAGAGGCTTTTCGGTAGTTTTATATATCCCTACCTGGAAAAGTATCGTGAGTCTAGGCGGAAGAAAAGTTACCAATGTCACCTGCTTTTAATCCCGATGATCCCTGAAGATTTGTTTTCCTAGTATTTTTTGGTAGACTCCTGTAGTGACTCCTGACTTGTAATACCGAAATCCCACTGTGAAAATATCGTGGCCTTTCTGCAAAAACCGATAAGTCAAAACAATCAGTTTCGACATAATTTCATTTCAGGTTTGATTAATATTTAGTTTTTTTTAAAAAATGTATTGACGTCATTGTAGTGACGAATAGTGAATAATATAGATTATTTTATTGTTTACTGATGCCCGCACTTTTGTTCAAATTAACAGAATTTTTAAATATTGCAGACAATATTAGTGATTTCTAAACGAAAATCTGAAACAGAAAAATTAGAAAAGGGAACGGTCACATCTGGGACTCGAACCCAGGACCCTTGTCTTTCCGGGACAGTGCTCTGCCAACTGAGTTAATGGGACCCTATTTCCCTCGGTCACTTTTAACTGTGTGTAAAAATGTGCGGTGAAAAAATGAAGACAATGTTAGTAGTTCTTATTCGAAGTATGATACAGTTAAAAGTGACCGAGGGGAATAGGGTCCCATTAGCTCAGTTGGTAGAGCACTGTCCCGGAAAGACAAGGGTCCTGGGTTCGAGTCCCAGATGTGACCGTTTCCTTTTCTGATTTTTCTTTTTCAGATTTTCGTTTAGAAATCACTAATATTGTCTTCAATATTTAAATATTACAATTTGAGGTTTAACTCAATAAAGTTATTCCGAAAAATAAAAATAATAGAATTTGTCTTGCTTTTTTTAAAACTAGAAAATTATTGCATAACTCAATGCCTTTTCGCTAATAAATTATGGTAAGCATAGATGAAAAAATAATATCATGGTGTAAAATTTTAAATTTAATAATATGTTTTTTTTTTATAAAGTTTGTATTCACATTTGGTAGGCTGGTATGGGTACTGCCGCCCGGGAACTATTTATTGGATAACCTACACTTCTGTCATAGGTTACCTCGAGTGGTTAACTGTATTTTGTTGCTTAGCAGGGGTGCCCAGTTTGATGGGTGAGGTTTTTCTATGTCTTGGCGGCGAGTGCGTCTGCCTTCTTACTGCGTGGGGGCATGGGTCGGGAGAGACTGGTTGAGGGAGTAGTCCAGTCAGCCTGTGTCGTAGAACACCATTTAGACCAACTAAATAGTATAAAGCTAATTTTTTCCCCATCGACTACTACCATTTAGACAAGTGTTTAGAAAAAAGTCCCCGCCCCTACCCCCCTTGCTTCCCCCCCTGTGCCCCCCCAAACATGAAAAGTGTAAGGGTTTCGTAAATCGCGTCTATCTCAATTATTAAACAACATATCGGATTGCAATTTTTTTTATTCTCTTTGCTGTAACATTTTCTACAAAAAAAGTTAAGTCAACTTTCGTCGTAACTTTTACCGTTTGTTTGTAATTCGTATGATAAGGTAAAAATTTGTATATTTTTTGGCACATAATTTTATATTTTGTCACAGAACTTTTCAGGCCGACATTTTATGAAAAAATATTTCCTACAAAAGTTGTAGCCCCTATTATTACCTTTAAAATGATATAAAATAGTACTTACTTTGTTGGAGATCCAGCGAGATTATCATGGCGGGTTCGGTCGAGGTGGGGCCGGCCGGCGCGGCGTTGCAATGCAGATATTGTTGTATAGTGATAGTGTTTTTTATCTTCAAGGTACACTATTGCATTTTCCATAAATGAAACTAATCGAGTCTCGGTGAAACCTAAATTCCCCACTTTTTAAATTTGTTTCAAACAATAATAAGTTCTTGTATACAGCGAAAATAGGTATTTTAAATAGTTTTTGGTTTGAAAATGCATGTAATATTTTTTAAAGATGTTATTTTAGAACAAAATAATTGCGGTATCTTAATTTGATCATA